>NW_026967910.1:0-157293 GCF_028390025.1 Pseudophryne corroboree | reverse complement strand
CCCCCCTCCTCTCTGTCTGTTGTTTGTCTGTGACCCCTCCCCCTTCCAGCACCTGATATATAATTATCTCCAGGTATGATTGAGCAACTGCCAAATTGTTTGTCTGCTTGTGTGCAAGAGGCATTGAATGGGAGCAGCATTTGGAAGGCATGCTGTTCCTTGTAGTGCCAATGGGAGATCCTGGGGGTGGCTCCTGGGTAAGTTAGCTCTCTGTCTGGAAGTGTTTTAGTAATAGCCTTTATCATGAGGCCTACTGTGACAAATTACATGGCCCTATGTGGGCACTGCTATTATGTAGGTTAGGACTGCTGTATCAGAGAAGCCGTGACGTGGCCAGCAGCTAAACATGTGTTTGCAAACATTTGTAACTAATTCTCTGAATTTTATTACCAGATAGGTTCAGGGATGGTTACAGGTAATTTTCAGTGTGCGGAAGGGAATTTAGGGGTGGGGATTTGCACCCCTCTCCTCTCTGTCTGTTGTTTGTCTGTGACCCCTCCCCCTTCCAGCACCTGATATATAATTATCTCCAGGTATGATTGAGCAACTGCCAAATTGTTTGTCTGCTTGTGTGCAAGAGGCATTGAATGGGAGCAGCATTTGGAAGGCATGCTGTTCCTTGTAGTGCCAATGGGAGATCCTGGGGGTGGCTCCTGGGTAAGTTAGCTCTCTGTCTGGAAGTGTTTTAGTAATAGCCTTTATCATGAGGCCTACTGTGACAAATTACATGGCCCTATGTGGGCACTGCTATTATGTAGGTTAGGACTGCTGTATCAGAGAAGCCGTGACGTGGCCAGCAGCTAAACATGTGTTTGCAAACATTTGTAACTAATTCTCTGAATTTTATTACCAGATAGGTTCAGGGATGGTTACAGGTAATTTTCAGTGTGCGGAAGGGAATTTAGGGGTGGGGATTTGCACCCCCCTCCTCTCTGTCTGTTGTTTGTCTGTGACCCCTCCCCCTTCCAGCACCTGATATATAATTATCTCCAGGTATGATTGAGCAACTGCCAAATTGTTTGTCTGCTTGTGTGCAAGAGGCATTGAATGGGAGCAGCATTTGGAAGGCATGCTGTTCCTTGTAGTGCCAATGGGAGATCCTGGGGGTGGCTCCTGGGTAAGTTAGCTCTCTGTCTGGAAGTGTTTTAGTAATAGCCTTTATCATGAGGCCTACTGTGACAAATTACATGGCCCTATGTGGGCACTGCTATTATGTAGGTTAGGACTGCTGTATCAGAGAAGCCGTGACGTGGCCAGCAGCTAAACATGTGTTTGCAAACATTTGTAACTAATTCTCTGAATTTTATTACCAGATAGGTTCAGGGATGGTTACAGGTAATTTTCAGTGTGCGGAAGGGAATTTAGGGGTGGGGATTTGCACCCCCCTCCTCTCTGTCTGTTGTTTGTCTGTGACCCCTCCCCCTTCCAGCACCTGATATATAATTATCTCCAGGTATGATTGAGCAACTGCCAAATTGTTTGTCTGCTTGTGTGCAAGAGGCATTGAATGGGAGCAGCATTTGGAAGGCATGCTGTTCCTTGTAGTGCCAATGGGAGATCCTGGGGGTGGCTCCTGGGTAAGTTAGCTCTCTGTCTGGAAGTGTTTTAGTAATAGCCTTTATCATGAGGCCTACTGTGACAAATTACATGGCCCTATGTGGGCACTGCTATTATGTAGGTTAGGACTGCTGTATCAGAGAAGCCGTGACGTGGCCAGCAGCTAAACATGTGTTTGCAAACATTTGTAACTAATTCTCTGAATTTTATTACCAGATAGGTTCAGGGATGGTTACAGGTAATTTTCAGTGTGCGGAAGGGAATTTAGGGGTGGGGATTTGCACCCCCCTCCTCTCTGTCTGTTGTTTGTCTGTGACCCCTCCCCCTTCCAGCACCTGATATATAATTATCTCCAGGTATGATTGAGCAACTGCCAAATTGTTTGTCTGCTTGTGTGCAAGAGGCATTGAATGGGAGCAGCATTTGGAAGGCATGCTGTTCCTTGTAGTGCCAATGGGAGATCCTGGGGGTGGCTCCTGGGTAAGTTAGCTCTCTGTCTGGAAGTGTTTTAGTAATAGCCTTTATCATGAGGCCTACTGTGACAAATTACATGGCCCTATGTGGGCACTGCTATTATGTAGGTTAGGACTGCTGTATCAGAGAAGCCGTGACGTGGCCAGCAGCTAAACATGTGTTTGCAAACATTTGTAACTAATTCTCTGAATTTTATTACCAGATAGGTTCAGGGATGGTTACAGGTAATTTTCAGTGTGCGGAAGGGAATTTAGGGGTGGGGATTTGCACCCCCCTCCTCTCTGTCTGTTGTTTGTCTGTGACCCCTCCCCCTTCCAGCACCTGATATATAATTATCTCCAGGTATGATTGAGCAACTGCCAAATTGTTTGTCTGCTTGTGTGCAAGAGGCATTGAATGGGAGCAGCATTTGGAAGGCATGCTGTTCCTTGTAGTGCCAATGGGAGATCCTGGGGGTGGCTCCTGGGTAAGTTAGCTCTCTGTCTGGAAGTGTTTTAGTAATAGCCTTTATCATGAGGCCTACTGTGACAAATTACATGGCCCTATGTGGGCACTGCTATTATGTAGGTTAGGACTGCTGTATCAGAGAAGCCGTGACGTGGCCAGCAGCTAAACATGTGTTTGCAAACATTTGTAACTAATTCTCTGAATTTTATTACCAGATAGGTTCAGGGATGGTTACAGGTAATTTTCAGTGTGCGGAAGGGAATTTAGGGGTGGGGATTTGCACCCCCCTCCTCTCTGTCTGTTGTTTGTCTGTGACCCCTCCCCCTTCCAGCACCTGATATATAATTATCTCCAGGTATGATTGAGCAACTGCCAAATTGTTTGTCTGCTTGTGTGCAAGAGGCATTGAATGGGAGCAGCATTTGGAAGGCATGCTGTTCCTTGTAGTGCCAATGGGAGATCCTGGGGGTGGCTCCTGGGTAAGTTAGCTCTCTGTCTGGAAGTGTTTTAGTAATAGCCTTTATCATGAGGCCTACTGTGACAAATTACATGGCCCTATGTGGGCACTGCTATTATGTAGGTTAGGACTGCTGTATCAGAGAAGCCGTGACGTGGCCAGCAGCTAAACATGTGTTTGCAAACATTTGTAACTAATTCTCTGAATTTTATTACCAGATAGGTTCAGGGATGGTTACAGGTAATTTTCAGTGTGCGGAAGGGAATTTAGGGGTGGGGATTTGCACCCCCCTCCTCTCTGTCTGTTGTTTGTCTGTGACCCCTCCCCCTTCCAGCACCTGATATATAATTATCTCCAGGTATGATTGAGCAACTGCCAAATTGTTTGTCTGCTTGTGTGCAAGAGGCATTGAATGGGAGCAGCATTTGGAAGGCATGCTGTTCCTTGTAGTGCCAATGGGAGATCCTGGGGGTGGCTCCTGGGTAAGTTAGCTCTCTGTCTGGAAGTGTTTTAGTAATAGCCTTTATCATGAGGCCTACTGTGACAAATTACATGGCCCTATGTGGGCACTGCTATTATGTAGGTTAGGACTGCTGTATCAGAGAAGCCGTGACGTGGCCAGCAGCTAAACATGTGTTTGCAAACATTTGTAACTAATTCTCTGAATTTTATTACCAGATAGGTTCAGGGATGGTTACAGGTAATTTTCAGTGTGCGGAAGGGAATTTAGGGGTGGGGATTTGCACCCCCCTCCTCTCTGTCTGTTGTTTGTCTGTGACCCCTCCCCCTTCCAGCACCTGATATATAATTATCTCCAGGTATGATTGAGCAACTGCCAAATTGTTTGTCTGCTTGTGTGCAAGAGGCATTGAATGGGAGCAGCATTTGGAAGGCATGCTGTTCCTTGTAGTGCCAATGGGAGATCCTGGGGGTGGCTCCTGGGTAAGTTAGCTCTCTGTCTGGAAGTGTTTTAGTAATAGCCTTTATCATGAGGCCTACTGTGACAAATTACATGGCCCTATGTGGGCACTGCTATTATGTAGGTTAGGACTGCTGTATCAGAGAAGCCGTGACGTGGCCAGCAGCTAAACATGTGTTTGCAAACATTTGTAACTAATTCTCTGAATTTTATTACCAGATAGGTTCAGGGATGGTTACAGGTAATTTTCAGTGTGCGGAAGGGAATTTAGGGGTGGGGATTTGCACCCCCCTCCTCTCTGTCTGTTGTTTGTCTGTGACCCCTCCCCCTTCCAGCACCTGATATATAATTATCTCCAGGTATGATTGAGCAACTGCCAAATTGTTTGTCTGCTTGTGTGCAAGAGGCATTGAATGGGAGCAGCATTTGGAAGGCATGCTGTTCCTTGTAGTGCCAATGGGAGATCCTGGGGGTGGCTCCTGGGTAAGTTAGCTCTCTGTCTGGAAGTGTTTTAGTAATAGCCTTTATCATGAGGCCTACTGTGACAAATTACATGGCCCTATGTGGGCACTGCTATTATGTAGGTTAGGACTGCTGTATCAGAGAAGCCGTGACGTGGCCAGCAGCTAAACATGTGTTTGCAAACATTTGTAACTAATTCTCTGAATTTTATTACCAGATAGGTTCAGGGATGGTTACAGGTAATTTTCAGTGTGCGGAAGGGAATTTAGGGGTGGGGATTTGCACCCCCCTCCTCTCTGTCTGTTGTTTGTCTGTGACCCCTCCCCCTTCCAGCACCTGATATATAATTATCTCCAGGTATGATTGAGCAACTGCCAAATTGTTTGTCTGCTTGTGTGCAAGAGGCATTGAATGGGAGCAGCATTTGGAAGGCATGCTGTTCCTTGTAGTGCCAATGGGAGATCCTGGGGGTGGCTCCTGGGTAAGTTAGCTCTCTGTCTGGAAGTGTTTTAGTAATAGCCTTTATCATGAGGCCTACTGTGACAAATTACATGGCCCTATGTGGGCACTGCTATTATGTAGGTTAGGACTGCTGTATCAGAGAAGCCGTGACGTGGCCAGCAGCTAAACATGTGTTTGCAAACATTTGTAACTAATTCTCTGAATTTTATTACCAGATAGGTTCAGGGATGGTTACAGGTAATTTTCAGTGTGCGGAAGGGAATTTAGGGGTGGGGATTTGCACCCCCCTCCTCTCTGTCTGTTGTTTGTCTGTGACCCCTCCCCCTTCCAGCACCTGATATATAATTATCTCCAGGTATGATTGAGCAACTGCCAAATTGTTTGTCTGCTTGTGTGCAAGAGGCATTGAATGGGAGCAGCATTTGGAAGGCATGCTGTTCCTTGTAGTGCCAATGGGAGATCCTGGGGGTGGCTCCTGGGTAAGTTAGCTCTCTGTCTGGAAGTGTTTTAGTAATAGCCTTTATCATGAGGCCTACTGTGACAAATTACATGGCCCTATGTGGGCACTGCTATTATGTAGGTTAGGACTGCTGTATCAGAGAAGCCGTGACGTGGCCAGCAGCTAAACATGTGTTTGCAAACATTTGTAACTAATTCTCTGAATTTTATTACCAGATAGGTTCAGGGATGGTTACAGGTAATTTTCAGTGTGCGGAAGGGAATTTAGGGGTGGGGATTTGCACCCCCCTCCTCTCTGTCTGTTGTTTGTCTGTGACCCCTCCCCTTCCAGCACCTGATATATAATTATCTCCAGGTATGATTGAGCAACTGCCAAATTGTTTGTCTGCTTGTGTGCAAGAGGCATTGAATGGGAGCAGCATTTGGAAGGCATGCTGTTCCTTGTAGTGCCAATGGGAGATCCTGGGGGTGGCTCCTGGGTAAGTTAGCTCTCTGTCTGGAAGTGTTTTAGTAATAGCCTTTATCATGAGGCCTACTGTGACAAATTACATGGCCCTATGTGGGCACTGCTATTATGTAGGTTAGGACTGCTGTATCAGAGAAGCCGTGACGTGGCCAGCAGCTAAACATGTGTTTGCAAACATTTGTAACTAATTCTCTGAATTTTATTACCAGATAGGTTCAGGGATGGTTACAGGTAATTTTCAGTGTGCGGAAGGGAATTTAGGGGTGGGGATTTGCACCCCCCTCCTCTCTGTCTGTTGTTTGTCTGTGACCCCTCCCCCTTCCAGCACCTGATATATAATTATCTCCAGGTATGATTGAGCAACTGCCAAATTGTTTGTCTGCTTGTGTGCAAGAGGCATTGAATGGGAGCAGCATTTGGAAGGCATGCTGTTCCTTGTAGTGCCAATGGGAGATCCTGGGGGTGGCTCCTGGGTAAGTTAGCTCTCTGTCTGGAAGTGTTTTAGTAATAGCCTTTATCATGAGGCCTACTGTGACAAATTACATGGCCCTATGTGGGCACTGCTATTATGTAGGTTAGGACTGCTGTATCAGAGAAGCCGTGACGTGGCCAGCAGCTAAACATGTGTTTGCAAACATTTGTAACTAATTCTCTGAATTTTATTACCAGATAGGTTCAGGGATGGTTACAGGTAATTTTCAGTGTGCGGAAGGGAATTTAGGGGTGGGGATTTGCACCCCCCTCCTCTCTGTCTGTTGTTTGTCTGTGACCCCTCCCCCTTCCAGCACCTGATATATAATTATCTCCAGGTATGATTGAGCAACTGCCAAATTGTTTGTCTGCTTGTGTGCAAGAGGCATTGAATGGGAGCAGCATTTGGAAGGCATGCTGTTCCTTGTAGTGCCAATGGGAGATCCTGGGGGTGGCTCCTGGGTAAGTTAGCTCTCTGTCTGGAAGTGTTTTAGTAATAGCCTTTATCATGAGGCCTACTGTGACAAATTACATGGCCCTATGTGGGCACTGCTATTATGTAGGTTAGGACTGCTGTATCAGAGAAGCCGTGACGTGGCCAGCAGCTAAACATGTGTTTGCAAACATTTGTAACTAATTCTCTGAATTTTATTACCAGATAGGTTCAGGGATGGTTACAGGTAATTTTCAGTGTGCGGAAGGGAATTTAGGGGTGGGGATTTGCACCCCCCTCCTCTCTGTCTGTTGTTTGCCTGTGACCCCTCCCCCTTCCAGCACCTGATGTATAATTATCTCCAGGTATGATTGAGCAACTGCCAAATTGTTTGTCTGCTTGTGTGCAAGAGGCATTGAATGGGAGCAGCATTTGGAAGGCATGCTGTTCCTTGTAGTGCCAATGGGAGATCCTGGGGGTGGCTCCTGGGTAAGTTAGCTCTCTGTCTGGAAGTGTTTTAGTAATAGCCTTTATCATGAGGCCTACTGTGACAAATTACATGGCCCTATGTGGGCACTGCTATTATGTAGGTTAGGACTGCTGTATCAGAGAAGCCGTGACGTGGCCAGCAGCTAAACATGTGTTTGCAAACATTTGTAACTAATTCTCTGAATTTTATTACCAGATAGGTTCAGGGATGGTTACAGGTAATTTTCAGTGTGCGGAAGGGAATTTAGGGGTGGGGATTTGCACCCCCCTCCTCTCTGTCTGTTGTTTGTCTGTGACCCCTCCCCCTTCCAGCACCTGATATATAATTATCTCCAGGTATGATTGAGCAACTGCCAAATTGTTTGTCTGCTTGTGTGCAAGAGGCATTGAATGGGAGCAGCATTTGGAAGGCATGCTGTTCCTTGTAGTGCCAATGGGAGATCCTGGGGGTGGCTCCTGGGTAAGTTAGCTCTCTGTCTGGAAGTGTTTTAGTAATAGCCTTTATCATGAGGCCTACTGTGACAAATTACATGGCCCTATGTGGGCACTGCTATTATGTAGGTTAGGACTGCTGTATCAGAGAAGCCGTGACGTGGCCAGCAGCTAAACATGTGTTTGCAAACATTTGTAACTAATTCTCTGAATTTTATTACCAGATAGGTTCAGGGATGGTTACAGGTAATTTTCAGTGTGCGGAAGGGAATTTAGGGGTGGGGATTTGCACCCCCCTCCTCTCTGTCTGTTGTTTGTCTGTGACCCCTCCCCCTTCCAGCACCTGATATATAATTATCTCCAGGTATGATTGAGCAACTGCCAAATCGTTTGTCTGCTTGTGTGCAAGAGGCATTGAATGGGAGCAGCATTTGGAAGGCATGCTGTTCCTTGTAGTGCCAATGGGAGATCCTGGGGGTGGCTCCTGGGTAAGTTAGCTCTCTGTCTGGAAGTGTTTTAGTAATAGCCTTTATCATGAGGCCTACTGTGACAAATTACATGGCCCTATGTGGGCACTGCTATTATGTAGGTTAGGACTGCTGTATCAGAGAAGCCGTGACGTGGCCAGCAGCTAAACATGTGTTTGCAAACATTTGTAACTAATTCTCTGAATTTTATTACCAGATAGGTTCAGGGATGGTTACAGGTAATTTTCAGTGTGCGGAAGGGAATTTAGGGGTGGGGATTTGCACCCCCCTCCTCTCTGTCTGTTGTTTGTCTGTGACCCCTCCCCCTTCCAGCACCTGATATATAATTATCTCCAGGTATGATTGAGCAACTGCCAAATTGTTTGTCTGCTTGTGTGCAAGAGGCATTGAATGGGAGCAGCATTTGGAAGGCATGCTGTTCCTTGTAGTGCCAATGGGAGATCCTGGGGGTGGCTCCTGGGTAAGTTAGCTCTCTGTCTGGAAGTGTTTTAGTAATAGCCTTTATCATGAGGCCTACTGTGACAAATTACATGGCCCTATGTGGGCACTGCTATTATGTAGGTTAGGACTGCTGTATCAGAGAAGCCGTGACGTGGCCAGCAGCTAAACATGTGTTTGCAAACATTTGTAACTAATTCTCTGAATTTTATTACCAGATAGGTTCAGGGATGGTTACAGGTAATTTTCAGTGTGCGGAAGGGAATTTAGGGGTGGGGATTTGCACCCCCCTCCTCTCTGTCTGTTGTTTGTCTGTGACCCCTCCCCCTTCCAGCACCTGATATATAATTATCTCCAGGTATGATTGAGCAACTGCCAAATTGTTTGTCTGCTTGTGTGCAAGAGGCATTGAATGGGAGCAGCATTTGGAAGGCATGCTGTTCCTTGTAGTGCCAATGGGAGATCCTGGGGGTGGCTCCTGGGTAAGTTAGCTCTCTGTCTGGAAGTGTTTTAGTAATAGCCTTTATCATGAGGCCTACTGTGACAAATTACATGGCCCTATGTGGGCACTGCTATTATGTAGGTTAGGACTGCTGTATCAGAGAAGCCGTGACGTGGCCAGCAGCTAAACATGTGTTTGCAAACATTTGTAACTAATTCTCTGAATTTTATTACCAGATAGGTTCAGGGATGGTTACAGGTAATTTTCAGTGTGCGGAAGGGAATTTAGGGGTGGGGATTTGCACCCCCCTCCTCTCTGTCTGTTGTTTGTCTGTGACCCCTCCCCCTTCCAGCACCTGATATATAATTATCTCCAGGTATGATTGAGCAACTGCCAAATTGTTTGTCTGCTTGTGTGCAAGAGGCATTGAATGGGAGCAGCATTTGGAAGGCATGCTGTTCCTTGTAGTGCCAATGGGAGATCCTGGGGGTGGCTCCTGGGTAAGTTAGCTCTCTGTCTGGAAGTGTTTTAGTAATAGCCTTTATCATGAGGCCTACTGTGACAAATTACATGGCCCTATGTGGGCACTGCTATTATGTAGGTTAGGACTGCTGTATCAGAGAAGCCGTGACGTGGCCAGCAGCTAAACATGTGTTTGCAAACATTTGTAACTAATTCTCTGAATTTTATTACCAGATAGGTTCAGGGATGGTTACAGGTAATTTTCAGTGTGCGGAAGGGAATTTAGGGGTGGGGATTTGCACCCCCCTCCTCTCTGTCTGTTGTTTGTCTGTGACCCCTCCCCCTTCCAGCACCTGATATATAATTATCTCCAGGTATGATTGAGCAACTGCCAAATTGTTTGTCTGCTTGTGTGCAAGAGGCATTGAATGGGAGCAGCATTTGGAAGGCATGCTGTTCCTTGTAGTGCCAATGGGAGATCCTGGGGGTGGCTCCTGGGTAAGTTAGCTCTCTGTCTGGAAGTGTTTTAGTAATAGCCTTTATCATGAGGCCTACTGTGACAAATTACATGGCCCTATGTGGGCACTGCTATTATGTAGGTTAGGACTGCTGTATCAGAGAAGCCGTGACGTGGCCAGCAGCTAAACATGTGTTTGCAAACATTTGTAACTAATTCTCTGAATTTTATTACCAGATAGGTTCAGGGATGGTTACAGGTAATTTTCAGTGTGCGGAAGGGAATTTAGGGGTGGGGATTTGCACCCCCCTCCTCTCTGTCTGTTGTTTGTCTGTGACCCCTCCCCCTTCCAGCACCTGATATATAATTATCTCCAGGTATGATTGAGCAACTGCCAAATTGTTTGTCTGCTTGTGTGCAAGAGGCATTGAATGGGAGCAGCATTTGGAAGGCATGCTGTTCCTTGTAGTGCCAATGGGAGATCCTGGGGGTGGCTCCTGGGTAAGTTAGCTCTCTGTCTGGAAGTGTTTTAGTAATAGCCTTTATCATGAGGCCTACTGTGACAAATTACATGGCCCTATGTGGGCACTGCTATTATGTAGGTTAGGACTGCTGTATCAGAGAAGCCGTGACGTGGCCAGCAGCTAAACATGTGTTTGCAAACATTTGTAACTAATTCTCTGAATTTTATTACCAGATAGGTTCAGGGATGGTTACAGGTAATTTTCAGTGTGCGGAAGGGAATTTAGGGGTGGGGATTTGCACCCCCCTCCTCTCTGTCTGTTGTTTGTCTGTGACCCCTCCCCCTTCCAGCACCTGATATATAATTATCTCCAGGTATGATTGAGCAACTGCCAAATTGTTTGTCTGCTTGTGTGCGAGAGGCATTGAATGGGAGCAGCATTTGGAAGGCATGCTGTTCCTTGTAGTGCCAATGGGAGATCCTGGGGGTGGCTCCTGGGTAAGTTAGCTCTCTGTCTGGAAGTGTTTTAGTAATAGCCTTTATCATGAGGCCTACTGTGACAAATTACATGGCCCTATGTGGGCACTGCTATTATGTAGGTTAGGACTGCTGTATCAGAGAAGCCGTGACGTGGCCAGCAGCTAAACATGTGTTTGCAAACATTTGTAACTAATTCTCTGAATTTTATTACCAGATAGGTTCAGGGATGGTTACAGGTAATTTTCAGTGTGCGGAAGGGAATTTAGGGGTGGGGATTTGCACCCCCCTCCTCTCTGTCTGTTTTGTCTGTGACCCCTCCCCCTTCCAGCACCTGATATATAATTATCTCCAGGTATGATTGAGCAACTGCCAAATTGTTTGTCTGCTTGTGTGCAAGAGGCATTGAATGGGAGCAGCATTTGGAAGGCATGCTGTTCCTTGTAGTGCCAATGGGAGATCCTGGGGGTGGCTCCTGGGTAAGTTAGCTCTCTGTCTGGAAGTGTTTTAGTAATAGCCTTTATCATGAGGCCTACTGTGACAAATTACATGGCCCTATGTGGGCACTGCTATTATGTAGGTTAGGACTGCTGTATCAGAGAAGCCGTGACGTGGCCAGCAGCTAAACATGTGTTTGCAAACATTTGTAACTAATTCTCTGAATTTTATTACCAGATAGGTTCAGGGATGGTTACAGGTAATTTTCAGTGTGCGGAAGGGAATTTAGGGGTGGGGATTTGCACCCCCCTCCTCTCTGTCTGTTGTTTGTCTGTGACCCCTCCCCCTTCCAGCACCTGATATATAATTATCTCCAGGTATGATTGAGCAACTGCCAAATTGTTTGTCTGCTTGTGTGCAAGAGGCATTGAATGGGAGCAGCATTTGGAAGGCATGCTGTTCCTTGTAGTGCCAATGGGAGATCCTGGGGGTGGCTCCTGGGTAAGTTAGCTCTCTGTCTGGAAGTGTTTTAGTAATAGCCTTTATCATGAGGCCTACTGTGACAAATTACATGGCCCTATGTGGGCACTGCTATTATGTAGGTTAGGACTGCTGTATCAGAGAAGCCGTGACGTGGCCAGCAGCTAAACATGTGTTTGCAAACATTTGTAACTAATTCTCTGAATTTTATTACCAGATAGGTTCAGGGATGGTTACAGGTAATTTTCAGTGTGCTGAAGGGAATTTAGGGGTGGGGATTTGCACCCCCCTCCTCTCTGTCTGTTGTTTGTCTGTGACCCCTCCCCCTTCCAGCACCTGATATATAATTATCTCCAGGTATGATTGAGCAACTGCCAAATTGTTTGTCTGCTTGTGTGCAAGAGGCATTGAATGGGAGCAGCATTTGGAAGGCATGCTGTTCCTTGTAGTGCCAATGGGAGATCCTGGGGGTGGCTCCTGGGTAAGTTAGCTCTCTGTCTGGAAGTGTTTTAGTAATAGCCTTTATCATGAGGCCTACTGTGACAAATTACATGGCCCTATGTGGGCACTGCTATTATGTAGGTTAGGACTGCTGTATCAGAGAAGCCGTGACGTGGCCAGCAGCTAAACATGTGTTTGCAAACATTTGTAACTAATTCTCTGAATTTTATTACCAGATAGGTTCAGGGATGGTTACAGGTAATTTTCAGTGTGCGGAAGGGAATTTAGGGGTGGGGATTTGCACCCCCCTCCTCTCTGTCTGTTGTTTGTCTGTGACCCCTCCCCCTTCCAGCACCTGATATATAATTATCTCCAGGTATGATTGAGCAACTGCCAAATTGTTTGTCTGCTTGTGTGCAAGAGGCATTGAATGGGAGCAGCATTTGGAAGGCATGCTGTTCCTTGTAGTGCCAATGGGAGATCCTGGGGGTGGCTCCTGGGTAAGTTAGCTCTCTGTCTGGAAGTGTTTTAGTAATAGCCTTTATCATGAGGCCTACTGTGACAAATTACATGGCCCTATGTGGGCACTGCTATTATGTAGGTTAGGACTGCTGTATCAGAGAAGCCGTGACGTGGCCAGCAGCTAAACATGTGTTTGCAAACATTTGTAACTAATTCTCTGAATTTTATTACCAGATAGGTTCAGGGATGGTTACAGGTAATTTTCAGTGTGCGGAAGGGAATTTAGGGGTGGGGATTTGCACCCCCCTCCTCTCTGTCTGTTGTTTGTCTGTGACCCCTCCCCCTTCCAGCACCTGATATATAATTATCTCCAGGTATGATTGAGCAACTGCCAAATTGTTTGTCTGCTTGTGTGCAAGAGGCATTGAATGGGAGCAGCATTTGGAAGGCATGCTGTTCCTTGTAGTGCCAATGGGAGATCCTGGGGGTGGCTCCTGGGTAAGTTAGCTCTCTGTCTGGAAGTGTTTTAGTAATAGCCTTTATCATGAGGCCTACTGTGACAAATTACATGGCCCTATGTGGGCACTGCTATTATGTAGGTTAGGACTGCTGTATCAGAGAAGCCGTGACGTGGCCAGCAGCTAAACATGTGTTTGCAAACATTTGTAACTAATTCTCTGAATTTTATTACCAGATAGGTTCAGGGATGGTTACAGGTAATTTTCAGTGTGCGGAAGGGAATTTAGGGGTGGGGATTTGCACCCCCCTCCTCTCTGTCTGTTGTTTGTCTGTGACCCCTCCCCCTTCCAGCACCTGATATATAATTATCTCCAGGTATGATTGAGCAACTGCCAAATTGTTTGTCTGCTTGTGTGCAAGAGGCATTGAATGGGAGCAGCATTTGGAAGGCATGCTGTTCCTTGTAGTGCCAATGGGAGATCCTGGGGGTGGCTCCTGGGTAAGTTAGCTCTCTGTCTGGAAGTGTTTTAGTAATAGCCTTTATCATGAGGCCTACTGTGACAAATTACATGGCCCTATGTGGGCACTGCTATTATGTAGGTTAGGACTGCTGTATCAGAGAAGCCGTGACGTGGCCAGCAGCTAAACATGTGTTTGCAAACATTTGTAACTAATTCTCTGAATTTTATTACCAGATAGGTTCAGGGATGGATACAGGTAATTTTCAGTGTGCGGAAGGGAATTTAGGGGTGGGGATTTGCACCCCCCTCCTCTCTGTCTGTTGTTTGTCTGTGACCCCTCCCCCTTCCAGCACCTGATATATAATTATCTCCAGGTATGATTGAGCAACTGCCAAATTGTTTGTCTGCTTGTGTGCAAGAGGCATTGAATGGGAGCAGCATTTGGAAGGCATGCTGTTCCTTGTAGTGCCAATGGGAGATCCTGGGGGTGGCTCCTGGGTAAGTTAGCTCTCTGTCTGGAAGTGTTTTAGTAATAGCCTTTATCATGAGGCCTACTGTGACAAATTACATGGCCCTATGTGGGCACTGCTATTATGTAGGTTAGGACTGCTGTATCAGAGAAGCCGTGACGTGGCCAGCAGCTAAACATGTGTTTGCAAACATTTGTAACTAATTCTCTGAATTTTATTACCAGATAGGTTCAGGGATGGTTACAGGTAATTTTCAGTGTGCGGAAGGGAATTTAGGGGTGGGGATTTGCACCCCCCTCCTCTCTGTCTGTTGTTTGTCTGTGACCCCCTCCCCCTTCCAGCACCTGATATATAATTATCTCCAGGTATGATTGAGCAACTGCCAAATTGTTTGTCTGCTTGTGTGCAAGAGGCATTGAATGGGAGCAACATTTGGAAGGCATGCTGTTCCTTGTAGTGCCAATGGGAGATCCTGGGGGTGGCTCCTGGGTAAGTTAGCTCTCTGTCTGGAAGTGTTTTAGTAATAGCCTTTATCATGAGGCCTACTGTGACAAATTACATGGCCCTATGTGGGCACTGCTATTATGTAGGTTAGGACTGCTGTATCAGAGAAGCCGTGACGTGGCCAGCAGCTAAACATGTGTTTGCAAACATTTGTAACTAATTCTCTGAATTTTATTACCAGATAGGTTCAGGGATGGTTACAGGTAATTTTCAGTGTGCGGAAGGGAATTTAGGGGTGGGGATTTGCACCCCCCTCCTCTCTGTCTGTTGTTTGTCTGTGACCCCCTCCCCCTTCCAGCACCTGATATATAATTATCTCCAGGTATGATTGAGCAACTGCCAAATTGTTTGTCTGCTTGTGTGCAAGAGGCATTGAATGGGAGCAGCATTTGGAAGGCATGCTGTTCCTTGTAGTGCCAATGGGAGATCCTGGGGGTGGCTCCTGGGTAAGTTAGCTCTCTGTCTGGAAGTGTTTTAGTAATAGCCTTTATCATGAGGCCTACTGTGACAAATTACATGGCCCTATGTGGGCACTGCTATTATGTAGGTTAGGACTGCTGTATCAGAGAAGCCGTGACGTGGCCAGCAGCTAAACATGTGTTTGCAAACATTTGTAACTAATTCTCTGAATTTTATTACCAGATAGGTTCAGGGATGGTTACAGGTAATTTTCAGTGTGCGGAAGGGAATTTAGGGGTGGGGATTTGCACCCCCCTCCTCTCTGTCTGTTGTTTGTCTGTGACCCCCTCCCCCTTCCAGCACCTGATATATAATTATCTCCAGGTATGATTGAGCAACTGCCAAATTGTTTGTCTGCTTGTGTGCAAGAGGCATTGAATGGGAGCAGCATTTGGAAGGCATGCTGTTCCTTGTAGTGCCAATGGGAGATCCTGGGGGTGGCTCCTGGGTAAGTTAGCTCTCTGTCTGGAAGTGTTTTAGTAATAGCCTTTATCATGAGGCCTACTGTGACAAATTACATGGCCCTATGTGGGCACTGCTATTATGTAGGTTAGGACTGCTGTATCAGAGAAGCCGTGACGTGGCCAGCAGCTAAACATGTGTTTGCAAACATTTGTAACTAATTCTCTGAATTTTATTACCAGATAGGTTCAGGGATGGTTACAGGTAATTTTCAGTGTGCGGAAGGGAATTTAGGGGTGGGGATTTGCACCCCCCTCCTCTCTGTCTGTTGTTTGTCTGTGACCCCTCCCCCTTCCAGCACCTGATATATAATTATCTCCAGGTATGATTGAGCAACTGCCAAATTGTTTGTCTGCTTGTGTGCAAGAGGCATTGAATGGGAGCAGCATTTGGAAGGCATGCTGTTCCTTGTAGTGCCAATGGGAGATCCTGGGGGTGGCTCCAGGGTAAGTTAGCTCTCTGTCTGGAAGTGTTTTAGTAATAGCCTTTATCATGAGGCCTACTGTGACAAATTACATGGCCCTATGTGGGCACTGCTATTATGTAGGTTAGGACTGCTGTATCAGAGAAGCCGTGACGTGGCCAGCAGCTAAACATGTGTTTGCAAACATTTGTAACTAATTCTCTGAATTTTATTACCAGATAGGTTCAGGGATGGTTACAGGTAATTTTCAGTGTGCGGAAGGGAATTTAGGGGTGGGGATTTGCACCCCCCTCCTCTCTGTCTGTTGTTTGTCTGTGACCCCTCCCCCTTCCAGCACCTGATATATAATTATCTCCAGGTATGATTGAGCAACTGCCAAATTGTTTGTCTGCTTGTGTGCAAGAGGCATTGAATGGGAGCAGCATTTGGAAGGCATGCTGTTCCTTGTAGTGCCAATGGGAGATCCTGGGGGTGGCTCCTGGGTAAGTTAGCTCTCTGTCTGGAAGTGTTTTAGTAATAGCCTTTATCATGAGGCCTACTGTGACAAATTACATGGCCCTATGTGGGCACTGCTATTATGTAGGTTAGGACTGCTGTATCAGAGAAGCCGTGACGTGGCCAGCAGCTAAACATGTGTTTGCAAACATTTGTAACTAATTCTCTGAATTTTATTACCAGATAGGTTCAGGGATGGTTACAGGTAATTTTCAGTGTGCGGAAGGGAATTTAGGGGTGGGGATTTGCACCCCCCTCCTCTCTGTCTGTTGTTTGTCTGTGACCCCTCCCCCTTCCAGCACCTGATATATAATTATCTCCAGGTATGATTGAGCAACTGCCAAATTGTTTGTCTGCTTGTGTGCGAGAGGCATTGAATGGGAGCAGCATTTGGAAGGCATGCTGTTCCTTGTAGTGCCAATGGGAGATCCTGGGGGTGGCTCCTGGGTAAGTTAGCTCTCTGTCTGGAAGTGTTTTAGTAATAGCCTTTATCATGAGGCCTACTGTGACAAATTACATGGCCCTATGTGGGCACTGCTATTATGTAGGTTAGGACTGCTGTATCAGAGAAGCCGTGACGTGGCCAGCAGCTAAACATGTGTTTGCAAACATTTGTAACTAATTCTCTGAATTTTATTACCAGATAGGTTCAGGGATGGTTACAGGTAATTTTCAGTGTGCGGAAGGGAATTTAGGGGTGGGGATTTGCACCCCCCTCCTCTCTGTCTGTTGTTTGTCTGTGACCCCTCCCCCTTCCAGCACCTGATATATAATTATCTCCAGGTATGATTGAGCAACTGCCAAATTGTTTGTCTGCTTGTGTGCGAGAGGCATTGAATGGGAGCAGCATTTGGAAGGCATGCTGTTCCTTGTAGTGCCAATGGGAGATCCTGGGGGTGGCTCCTGGGTAAGTTAGCTCTCTGTCTGGAAGTGTTTTAGTAATAGCCTTTATCATGAGGCCTACTGTGACAAATTACATGGCCCTATGTGGGCACTGCTATTATGTAGGTTAGGACTGCTGTATCAGAGAAGCCGTGACGTGGCCAGCAGCTAAACATGTGTTTGCAAACATTTGTAACTAATTCTCTGAATTTTATTACCAGATAGGTTCAGGGATGGTTACAGGTAATTTTCAGTGTGCGGAAGGGAATTTAGGGGTGGGGATTTGCACCCCCCTCCTCTCTGTCTGTTGTTTGTCTGTGACCCCTCCCCCTTCCAGCACCTGATATATAATTATCTCCAGGTATGATTGAGCAACTGCCAAATTGTTTGTCTGCTTGTGTGCGAGAGGCATTGAATGGGAGCAGCATTTGGAAGGCATGCTGTTCCTTGTAGTGCCAATGGGAGATCCTGGGGGTGGCTCCTGGGTAAGTTAGCTCTCTGTCTGGAAGTGTTTTAGTAATAGCCTTTATCATGAGGCCTACTGTGACAAATTACATGGCCCTATGTGGGCACTGCTATTATGTAGGTTAGGACTGCTGTATCAGAGAAGCCGTGACGTGGCCAGCAGCTAAACATGTGTTTGCAAACATTTGTAACTAATTCTCTGAATTTTATTACCAGATAGGTTCAGGGATGGTTACAGGTAATTTTCAGTGTGCGGAAGGGAATTTAGGGGTGGGGATTTGCACCCCCCTCCTCTCTGTCTGTTGTTTGTCTGTGACCCCTCCCCCTTCCAGCACCTGATATATAATTATCTCCAGGTATGATTGAGCAACTGCCAAATTGTTTGTCTGCTTGTGTGCGAGAGGCATTGAATGGGAGCAGCATTTGGAAGGCATGCTGTTCCTTGTAGTGCCAATGGGAGATCCTGGGGGTGGCTCCTGGGTAAGTTAGCTCTCTGTCTGGAAGTGTTTTAGTAATAGCCTTTATCATGAGGCCTACTGTGACAAATTACATGGCCCTATGTGGGCACTGCTATTATGTAGGTTAGGACTGCTGTATCAGAGAAGCCGTGACGTGGCCAGCAGCTAAACATGTGTTTGCAAACATTTGTAACTAATTCTCTGAATTTTATTACCAGATAGGTTCAGGGATGGTTACAGGTAATTTTCAGTGTGCGGAAGGGAATTTAGGGGTGGGGATTTGCACCCCCCTCCTCTCTGTCTGTTGTTTGTCTGTGACCCCTCCCCCTTCCAGCACCTGATATATAATTATCTCCAGGTATGATTGAGCAACTGCCAAATTGTTTGTCTGCTTGTGTGCGAGAGGCATTGAATGGGAGCAGCATTTGGAAGGCATGCTGTTCCTTGTAGTGCCAATGGGAGATCCTGGGGGTGGCTCCTGGGTAAGTTAGCTCTCTGTCTGGAAGTGTTTTAGTAATAGCCTTTATCATGAGGCCTACTGTGACAAATTACATGGCCCTATGTGGGCACTGCTATTATGTAGGTTAGGACTGCTGTATCAGAGAAGCCGTGACGTGGCCAGCAGCTAAACATGTGTTTGCAAACATTTGTAACTAATTCTCTGAATTTTATTACCAGATAGGTTCAGGGATGGTTACAGGTAATTTTCAGTGTGCGGAAGGGAATTTAGGGGTGGGGATTTGCACCCCCCTCCTCTCTGTCTGTTGTTTGTCTGTGACCCCTCCCCCTTCCAGCACCTGATATATAATTATCTCCAGGTATGATTGAGCAACTGCCAAATTGTTTGTCTGCTTGTGTGCGAGAGGCATTGAATGGGAGCAGCATTTGGAAGGCATGCTGTTCCTTGTAGTGCCAATGGGAGATCCTGGGGGTGGCTCCTGGGTAAGTTAGCTCTCTGTCTGGAAGTGTTTTAGTAATAGCCTTTACCATGAGGCCTACTGTGACAAATTACATGGCCCTATGTGGGCACTGCTATTATGTAGGTTAGGACTGCTGTATCAGAGAAGCCGTGACGTGGCCAGCAGCTAAACATGTGTTTGCAAACATTTGTAACTAATTCTCTGAATTTTATTACCAGATAGGTTCAGGGATGGTTACAGGTAATTTTCAGTGTGCGGAAGGGAATTTAGGGGTGGGGATTTGCACCCCCCTCCTCTCTGTCTGTTGTTTGTCTGTGACCCCTCCCCCTTCCAGCACCTGATATATAATTATCTCCAGGTATGATTGAGCAACTGCCAAATTGTTTGTCTGCTTGTGTGCGAGAGGCATTGAATGGGAGCAGCATTTGGAAGGCATGCTGTTCCTTGTAGTGCCAATGGGAGATCCTGGGGGTGGCTCCTGGGTAAGTTAGCTCTCTGTCTGGAAGTGTTTTAGTAATAGCCTTTATCATGAGGCCTACTGTGACAAATTACATGGCCCTATGTGGGCACTGCTATTATGTAGGTTAGGACTGCTGTATCAGAGAAGCCGTGACGTGGCCAGCAGCTAAACATGTGTTTGCAAACATTTGTAACTAATTCTCTGAATTTTATTACCAGATAGGTTCAGGGATGGTTACAGGTAATTTTCAGTGTGCGGAAGGGAATTTAGGGGTGGGGATTTGCACCCCCCTCCTCTCTGTCTGTTGTTTGTCTGTGACCCCTCCCCCTTCCAGCACCTGATATATAATTATCTCCAGGTATGATTGAGCAACTGCCAAATTGTTTGTCTGCTTGTGTGCAAGAGGCATTGAATGGGAGCAGCATTTGGAAGGCATGCTGTTCCTTGTAGTGCCAATGGGAGATCCTGGGGGTGGCTCCTGGGTAAGTTAGCTCTCTGTCTGGAAGTGTTTTAGTAATAGCCTTTATCATGAGGCCTACTGTGACAAATTACATGGCCCTATGTGGGCACTGCTATTATGTAGGTTAGGACTGCTGTATCAGAGAAGCCGTGACGTGGCCAGCAGCTAAACATGTGTTTGCAAACATTTGTAACTAATTCTCTGAATTTTATTACCAGATAGGTTCAGGGATGGTTACAGGTAATTTTCAGTGTGCGGAAGGGAATTTAGGGGTGGGGATTTGCACCCCCCTCCTCTCTGTCTGTTGTTTGTCTGTGACCCCTCCCCCTTCCAGCACCTGATATATAATTATCTCCAGGTATGATTGAGCAACTGCCAAATTGTTTGTCTGCTTGTGTGCAAGAGGCATTGAATGGGAGCAGCATTTGGAAGGCATGCTGTTCCTTGTAGTGCCAATGGGAGATCCTGGGGGTGGCTCCTGGGTAAGTTAGCTCTCTGTCTGGAAGTGTTTTAGTAATAGCCTTTATCATGAGGCCTACTGTGACAAATTACATGGCCCTATGTGGGCACTGCTATTATGTAGGTTAGGACTGCTGTATCAGAGAAGCCGTGACGTGGCCAGCAGCTAAACATGTGTTTGCAAACATTTGTAACTAATTCTTTGAATTTTATTACCAGATAGGTTCAGGGATGGTTACAGGTAATTTTCAGTGTGCGGAAGGGAATTTAGGGGTGGGGATTTGCACCCCCCTCCTCTCTGTCTGTTGTTTGTCTGTGACCCCTCCCCCTTCCAGCACCTGATATATAATTATCTCCAGGTATGATTGAGCAACTGCCAAATTGTTTGTCTGCTTGTGTGCAAGAGGCATTGAATGGGAGCAGCATTTGGAAGGCATGCTGTTCCTTGTAGTGCCAATGGGAGATCCTGGGGGTGGCTCCTGGGTAAGTTAGCTCTCTGTCTGGAAGTGTTTTAGTAATAGCCTTTATCATGAGGCCTACTGTGACAAATTACATGGCCCTATGTGGGCACTGCTATTATGTAGGTTAGGACTGCTGTATCAGAGAAGCCGTGACGTGGCCAGCAGCTAAACATGTGTTTGCAAACATTTGTAACTAATTCTCTGAATTTTATTACCAGATAGGTTCAGGGATGGTTACAGGTAATTTTCAGTGTGCGGAAGGGAATTTAGGGGTGGGGATTTGCACCCCCCATCTCTCTGTCTGTTGTTTGTCTGTGACCCCTCCCCCTTCCAGCACCTGATATATAATTATCTCCAGGTATGATTGAGCAACTGCCAAATTGTTTGTCTGCTTGTGTGCAAGAGGCATTGAATGGGAGCAGCATTTGGAAGGCATGCTGTTCCTTGTAGTGCCAATGGGAGATCCTGGGGGTGGCTCCTGGGTAAGTTAGCTCTCTGTCTGGAAGTGTTTTAGTAATAGCCTTTATCATGAGGCCTACTGTGACAAATTACATGGCCCTATGTGGGCACTGCTATTATGTAGGTTAGGACTGCTGTATCAGAGAAGCCGTGACGTGGCCAGCAGCTAAACATGTGTTTGCAAACATTTGTAACTAATTCTCTGAATTTTATTACCAGATAGGTTCAGGGATGGTTACAGGTAATTTTCAGTGTGCGGAAGGGAATTTAGGGGTGGGGATTTGCACCCCCCTCCTCTCTGTCTGTTGTTTGTCTGTGACCCCTCCCCCTTCCAGCACCTGATATATAATTATCTCCAGGTATGATTGAGCAACTGCCAAATTGTTTGTCTGCTTGTGTGCAAGAGGCATTGAATGGGAGCAGCATTTGGAAGGCATGCTGTTCCTTGTAGTGCCAATGGGAGATCCTGGGGGTGGCTCCTGGGTAAGTTAGCTCTCTGTCTGGAAGTGTTTTAGTAATAGCCTTTATCATGAGGCCTACTGTGACAAATTACATGGCCCTATGTGGGCACTGCTATTATGTAGGTTAGGACTGCTGTATCAGAGAAGCCGTGACGTGGCCAGCAGCTAAACATGTGTTTGCAAACATTTGTAACTAATTCTCTGAATTTTATTACCAGATAGGTTCAGGGATGGTTACAGGTAATTTTCAGTGTGCGGAAGGGAATTTAGGGGTGGGGATTTGCACCCCCCTCCTCTCTGTCTGTTGTTTGTCTGTGACCCCTCCCCCTTCCAGCACCTGATATATAATTATCTCCAGGTATGATTGAGCAACTGCCAAATTGTTTGTCTGCTTGTGTGCAAGAGGCATTGAATGGGAGCAGCATTTGGAAGGCATGCTGTTCCTTGTAGTGCCAATGGGAGATCCTGGGGGTGGCTCCTGGGTAAGTTAGCTCTCTGTCTGGAAGTGTTTTAGTAATAGCCTTTATCATGAGGCCTACTGTGACAAATTACATGGCCCTATGTGGGCACTGCTATTATGTAGGTTAGGACTGCTGTATCAGAGAAGCCGTGACGTGGCCAGCAGCTAAACATGTGTTTGCAAACATTTGTAACTAATTCTCTGAATTTTATTACCAGATAGGTTCAGGGATGGATACAGGTAATTTTCAGTGTGCGGAAGGGAATTTAGGGGTGGGGATTTGCACCCCCCTCCTCTCTGTCTGTTGTTTGTCTGTGACCCCTCCCCCTTCCAGCACCTGATATATAATTATCTCCAGGTATGATTGAGCAACTGCCAAATTGTTTGTCTGCTTGTGTGCAAGAGGCATTGAATGGGAGCAGCATTTGGAAGGCATGCTGTTCCTTGTAGTGCCAATGGGAGATCCTGGGGGTGGCTCCTGGGTAAGTTAGCTCTCTGTCTGGAAGTGTTTTAGTAATAGCCTTTATCATGAGGCCTACTGTGACAAATTACATGGCCCTATGTGGGCACTGCTATTATGTAGGTTAGGACTGCTGTATCAGAGAAGCCGTGACGTGGCCAGCAGCTAAACATGTGTTTGCAAACATTTGTAACTAATTCTCTGAATTTTATTACCAGATAGGTTCAGGGATGGTTACAGGTAATTTTCAGTGTGCGGAAGGGAATTTAGGGGTGGGGATTTGCACCCCCCTCCTCTCTGTCTGTTGTTTGTCTGTGACCCCCTCCCCCTTCCAGCACCTGATATATAATTATCTCCAGGTATGATTGAGCAACTGCCAAATTGTTTGTCTGCTTGTGTGCAAGAGGCATTGAATGGGAGCAACATTTGGAAGGCATGCTGTTCCTTGTAGTGCCAATGGGAGATCCTGGGGGTGGCTCCTGGGTAAGTTAGCTCTCTGTCTGGAAGTGTTTTAGTAATAGCCTTTATCATGAGGCCTACTGTGACAAATTACATGGCCCTATGTGGGCACTGCTATTATGTAGGTTAGGACTGCTGTATCAGAGAAGCCGTGACGTGGCCAGCAGCTAAACATGTGTTTGCAAACATTTGTAACTAATTCTCTGAATTTTATTACCAGATAGGTTCAGGGATGGTTACAGGTAATTTTCAGTGTGCGGAAGGGAATTTAGGGGTGGGGATTTGCACCCCCCTCCTCTCTGTCTGTTGTTTGTCTGTGACCCCTCCCCCTTCCAGCACCTGATATATAATTATCTCCAGGTATGATTGAGCAACTGCCAAATTGTTTGTCTGCTTGTGTGCAAGAGGCATTGAATGGGAGCAGCATTTGGAAGGCATGCTGTTCCTTGTAGTGCCAATGGGAGATCCTGGGGGTGGCTCCTGGGTAAGTTAGCTCTCTGTCTGGAAGTGTTTTAGTAATAGCCTTTATCATGAGGCCTACTGTGACAAATTACATGGCCCTATGTGGGCACTGCTATTATGTAGGTTAGGACTGCTGTATCAGAGAAGCCGTGATGTGGCCAGCAGCTAAACATGTGTTTGCAAACATTTGTAACTAATTCTCTGAATTTTATTACCAGATAGGTTCAGGGATGGTTACAGGTAATTTTCAGTGTGCGGAAGGGAATTTAGGGGTGGGGATTTGCACCCCCCTCCTCTCTGTCTGTTGTTTGTCTGTGACCCCTCCCCCTTCCAGCACCTGATATATAATTATCTCCAGGTATGATTGAGCAACTGCCAAATTGTTTGTCTGCTTGTGTGCAAGAGGCATTGAATGGGAGCAGCATTTGGAAGGCATGCTGTTCCTTGTAGTGCCAATGGGAGATCCTGTGGGTGGCTCCTGGGTAAGTTAGCTCTCTGTCTGGAAGTGTTTTAGTAATAGCCTTTATCATGAGGCCTACTGTGACAAATTACATGGCCCTATGTGGGCACTGCTATTATGTAGGTTAGGACTGCTGTATCAGAGAAGCCGTGACGTGGCCAGCAGCTAAACATGTGTTTGCAAACATTTGTAACTAATTCTCTGAATTTTATTACCAGATAGGTTCAGGGATGGTTACAGGTAATTTTCAGTGTGCGGAAGGGAATTTAGGGGTGGGGATTTGCACCCCCCTCCTCTCTGTCTGTTGTTTGTCTGTGACCCCTCCCCCTTCCAGCACCTGATATATAATTATCTCCAGGTATGATTGAGCAACTGCCAAATTGTTTGTCTGCTTGTGTGCAAGAGGCATTGAATGGGAGCAGCATTTGGAAGGCATGCTGTTCCTTGTAGTGCCAATGGGAGATCCTGGGGGTGGCTCCTGGGTAAGTTAGCTCTCTGTCTGGAAGTGTTTTAGTAATAGCCTTTATCATGAGGCCTACTGTGACAAATTACATGGCCCTATGTGGGCACTGCTATTATGTAGGTTAGGACTGCTGTATCAGAGAAGCCGTGACGTGGCCAGCAGCTAAACATGTGTTTGCAAACATTTGTAACTAATTCTCTGAATTTTATTACCAGATAGGTTCAGGGATGGTTACAGGTAATTTTCAGTGTGCGGAAGGGAATTTAGGGGTGGGGATTTGCACCCCCCTCCTCTCTGTCTGTTGTTTGTCTGTGAACCCTCCCCCTTCCAGCACCTGATATATAATTATCTCCAGGTATGATTGAGCAACTGCCAAATTGTTTGTCTGCTTGTGTGCAAGAGGCATTGAATGGGAGCAGCATTTGGAAGGCATGCTGTTCCTTGTAGTGCCAATGGGAGATCCTGGGGGTGGCTCCTGGGTAAGTTAGCTCTCTGTCTGGAAGTGTTTTAGTAATAGCCTTTATCATGAGGCCTACTGTGACAAATTACATGGCCCTATGTGGGCACTGCTATTATGTAGGTTAGGACTGCTGTATCAGAGAAGCCGTGACGTGGCCAGCAGCTAAACATGTGTTTGCAAACATTTGTAACTAATTCTCTGAATTTTATTACCAGATAGGTTCAGGGATGGTTACAGGTAATTTTCAGTGTGCGGAAGGGAATTTAGGGGTGGGGATTTGCACCCCCCTCCTCTCTGTCTGTTGTTTGTCTGTGACCCCTCCCCCTTCCAGCACCTGATATATAATTATCTCCAGGTATGATTGAGCAACTGCCAAATTGTTTGTCTGCTTGTGTGCAAGAGGCATTGAATGGGAGCAGCATTTGGAAGGCATGCTGTTCCTTGTAGTGCCAATGGGAGATCCTGGGGGTGGCTCCTGGGTAAGTTAGCTCTCTGTCTGGAAGTGTTTTAGTAATAGCCTTTATCATGAGGCCTACTGTGACAAATTACATGGCCCTATGTGGGCACTGCTATTATGTAGGTTAGGACTGCTGTATCAGAGAAGCCGTGACGTGGCCAGCAGCTAAACATGTGTTTGCAAACATTTGTAACTAATTCTCTGAATTTTATTACCAGATAGGTTCAGGGATGGTTACAGGTAATTTTCAGTGTGCGGAAGGGAATTTAGGGGTGGGGATTTGCACCCCCCTCCTCTCTGTCTGTTGTTTGTCTGTGACCCCTCCCCCTTCCAGCACCTGATATATAATTATCTCCAGGTATGATTGAGCAACTGCCAAATTGTTTGTCTGCTTGTGTGCAAGAGGCATTGAATGGGAGCAGCATTTGGAAGGCATGCTGTTCCTTGTAGTGCCAATGGGAGATCCTGGGGGTGGCTCCTGGGTAAGTTAGCTCTCTGTCTGGAAGTGTTTTAGTAATAGCCTTTATCATGAGGCCTACTGTGACAAATTACATGGCCCTATGTGGGCACTGCTATTATGTAGGTTAGGACTGCTGTATCAGAGAAGCCGTGACGTGGCCAGCAGCTAAACATGTGTTTGCAAACATTTGTAACTAATTCTCTGAATTTTATTACCAGATAGGTTCAGGGATGGTTACAGGTAATTTTCAGTGTGCGGAAGGGAATTTAGGGGTGGGGATTTGCACCCCCCTCCTCTCTGTCTGTTGTTTGTCTGTGACCCCTCCCCCTTCCAGCACCTGATATATAATTATCTCCAGGTATGATTGAGCAACTGCCAAATTGTTTGTCTGCTTGTGTGCAAGAGGCATTGAATGGGAGCAGCATTTGGAAGGCATGCTGTTCCTTGTAGTGCCAATGGGAGATCCTGGGGGTGGCTCCTGGGTAAGTTAGCTCTCTGTCTGGAAGTGTTTTAGTAATAGCCTTTATCATGAGGCCTACTGTGACAAATTACATGGCCCTATGTGGGCACTGCTATTATGTAGGTTAGGACTGCTGTATCAGAGAAGCCGTGACGTGGCCAGCAGCTAAACATGTGTTTGCAAACATTTGTAACTAATTCTCTGAATTTTATTACCAGATAGGTTCAGGGATGGATACAGGTAATTTTCAGTGTGCGGAAGGGAATTTAGGGGTGGGGATTTGCACCCCCCTCCTCTCTGTCTGTTGTTTGTCTGTGACCCCTCCCCCTTCCAGCACCTGATATATAATTATCTCCAGGTATGATTGAGCAACTGCCAAATTGTTTGTCTGCTTGTGTGCAAGAGGCATTGAATGGGAGCAGCATTTGGAAGGCATGCTGTTCCTTGTAGTGCCAATGGGAGATCCTGGGGGTGGCTCCTGGGTAAGTTAGCTCTCTTTCTGGAAGTGTTTTAGTAATAGCCTTTATCATGAGGCCTACTGTGACAAATTACATGGCCCTATGTGGGCACTGCTATTATGTAGGTTAGGACTGCTGTATCAGAGAAGCCGTGACGTGGCCAGCAGCTAAACATGTGTTTGCAAACATTTGTAACTAATTCTCTGAATTTTATTACCAGATAGGTTCAGGGATGGTTACAGGTAATTTTCAGTGTGCGGAAGGGAATTTAGGGGTGGGGATTTGCACCCCCCTCCTCTCTGTCTGTTGTTTGTCTGTGACCCCCTCCCCCTTCCAGCACCTGATATATAATTATCTCCAGGTATGATTGAGCAACTGCCAAATTGTTTGTCTGCTTGTGTGCAAGAGGCATTGAATGGGAGCAACATTTGGAAGGCATGCTGTTCCTTGTAGTGCCAATGGGAGATCCTGGGGGTGGCTCCTGGGTAAGTTAGCTCTCTGTCTGGAAGTGTTTTAGTAATAGCCTTTATCATGAGGCCTACTGTGACAAATTACATGGCCCTATGTGGGCACTGCTATTATGTAGGTTAGGACTGCTGTATCAGAGAAGCCGTGACGTGGCCAGCAGCTAAACATGTGTTTGCAAACATTTGTAACTAATTCTCTGAATTTTATTACC
This sequence comes from Pseudophryne corroboree, assembly GCF_028390025.1. Taxonomy (NCBI): domain Eukaryota; kingdom Metazoa; phylum Chordata; class Amphibia; order Anura; family Myobatrachidae; genus Pseudophryne; species Pseudophryne corroboree. The sequence continues at coordinate 129,760 of NW_026967910.1, read as the reverse complement.
AGATAGGTTCAGGGATGGTTACAGGTAATTTTCAGTGTGCGGAAGGGAATTTAGGGGTGGGGATTTGCACCCCCCTCCTCTCTGTCTGTTGTTTGTCTGTGACCCCTCCCCCTTCCAGCACCTGATATATAATTATCTCCAGGTATGATTGAGCAACTGCCAAATTGTTTGTCTGCTTGTGTGCAAGAGGCATTGAATGGGAGCAGCATTTGGAAGGCATGCTGTTCCTTGTAGTGCCAATGGGAGATCCTGGGGGTGGCTCCTGGGTAAGTTAGCTCTCTGTCTGGAAGTGTTTTAGTAATAGCCTTTATCATGAGGCCTACTGTGACAAATTACATGGCCCTATGTGGGCACTGCTATTATGTAGGTTAGGACTGCTGTATCAGAGAAGCCGTGACGTGGCCAGCAGCTAAACATGTGTTTGCAAACATTTGTAACTAATTCTCTGAATTTTATTACCAGATAGGTTCAGGGATGGTTACAGGTAATTTTCAGTGTGCGGAAGGGAATTTAGGGGTGGGGATTTGCACCCCCCTCCTCTCTGTCTGTTGTTTGTCTGTGACCCCTCCCCCTTCCAGCACCTGATATATAATTATCTCCAGGTATGATTGAGCAACTGCCAAATTGTTTGTCTGCTTGTGTGCAAGAGGCATTGAATGGGAGCAGCATTTGGAAGGCATGCTGTTCCTTGTAGTGCCAATGGGAGATCCTGGGGGTGGCTCCTGGGTAAGTTAGCTCTCTGTCTGGAAGTGTTTTAGTAATAGCCTTTATCATGAGGCCTACTGTGACAAATTACATGGCCCTATGTGGGCACTGCTATTATGTAGGTTAGGACTGCTGTATCAGAGAAGCCGTGACGTGGCCAGCAGCTAAACATGTGTTTGCAAACATTTGTAACTAATTCTCTGAATTTTATTACCAGATAGGTTCAGGGATGGTTACAGGTAATTTTCAGTGTGCGGAAGGGAATTTAGGGGTGGGGATTTGCACCCCCCTCCTCTCTGTCTGTTGTTTGTCTGTGACCCCTCCCCCTTCCAGCACCTGATATATAATTATCTCCAGGTATGATTGAGCAACTGCCAAATTGTTTGTCTGCTTGTGTGCAAGAGGCATTGAATGGGAGCAGCATTTGGAAGGCATGCTGTTCCTTGTAGTGCCAATGGGAGATCCTGTGGGTGGCTCCTGGGTAAGTTAGCTCTCTGTCTGGAAGTGTTTTAGTAATAGCCTTTATCATGAGGCCTACTGTGACAAATTACATGGCCCTATGTGGGCACTGCTATTATGTAGGTTAGGACTGCTGTATCAGAGAAGCCGTGACGTGGCCAGCAGCTAAACATGTGTTTGCAAACATTTGTAACTAATTCTCTGAATTTTATTACCAGATAGGTTCAGGGATGGTTACAGGTAATTTTCAGTGTGCGGAAGGGAATTTAGGGGTGGGGATTTGCACCCCCCTCCTCTCTGTCTGTTGTTTGTCTGTGACCCCTCCCCCTTCCAGCACCTGATATATAATTATCTCCAGGTATGATTGAGCAACTGCCAAATTGTTTGTCTGCTTGTGTGCAAGAGGCATTGAATGGGAGCAGCATTTGGAAGGCATGCTGTTCCTTGTAGTGCCAATGGGAGATCCTGGGGGTGGCTCCTGGGTAAGTTAGCTCTCTGTCTGGAAGTGTTTTAGTAATAGCCTTTATCATGAGGCCTACTGTGACAAATTACATGGCCCTATGTGGGCACTGCTATTATGTAGGTTAGGACTGCTGTATCAGAGAAGCCGTGACGTGGCCAGCAGCTAAACATGTGTTTGCAAACATTTGTAACTAATTCTCTGAATTTTATTACCAGATAGGTTCAGGGATGGTTACAGGTAATTTTCAGTGTGCGGAAGGGAATTTAGGGGTGGGGATTTGCACCCCCCTCCTCTCTGTCTGTTGGTTGTCTGTGACCCCTCCCCCTTCCAGCACCTGATATATAATTATCTCCAGGTATGATTGAGCAACTGCCAAATTGTTTGTCTGCTTGTGTGCAAGAGGCATTGAATGGGAGCAGCATTTGGAAGGCATGCTGTTCCTTGTAGTGCCAATGGGAGATCCTGGGGGTGGCTCCTGGGTAAGTTAGCTCTCTGTCTGGAAGTGTTTTAGTAATAGCCTTTATCATGAGGCCTACTGTGACAAATTACATGGCCCTATGTGGGCACTGCTATTATGTAGGTTAGGACTGCTGTATCAGAGAAGCCGTGACGTGGCCAGCAGCTAAACATGTGTTTGCAAACATTTGTAACTAATTCTCTGAATTTTATTACCAGATAGGTTCAGGGATGGTTACAGGTAATTTTCAGTGTGCGGAAGGGAATTTAGGGGTGGGGATTTGCACCCCCCTCCTCTCTGTCTGTTGTTTGTCTGTGACCCCTCCCCCTTCCAGCACCTGATATATAATTATCTCCAGGTATGATTGAGCAACTGCCAAATTGTTTGTCTGCTTGTGTGCAAGAGGCATTGAATGGGAGCAGCATTTGGAAGGCATGCTGTTCCTTGTAGTGCCAATGGGAGATCCTGGGGGTGGCTCCTGGGTAAGTTAGCTCTCTGTCTGGAAGTGTTTTAGTAATAGCCTTTATCATGAGGCCTACTGTGACAAATTACATGGCCCTATGTGGGCACTGCTATTATGTAGGTTAGGACTGCTGTATCAGAGAAGCCGTGACGTGGCCAGCAGCTAAACATGTGTTTGCAAACATTTGTAACTAAGTCTCTGAATTTTATTACCAGATAGGTTCAGGGATGGTTACAGGTAATTTTCAGTGTGCGGAAGGGAATTTAGGGGTGGGGATTTGCACCCCCCTCCTCTCTGTCTGTTGTTTGTCTGTGACCCCTCCCCCTTCCAGCACCTGATATATAATTATCTCCAGGTATGATTGAGCAACTGCCAAATTGTTTGTCTGCTTGTGTGCAAGAGGCATTGAATGGGAGCAGCATTTGGAAGGCATGCTGTTCCTTGTAGTGCCAATGGGAGATCCTGGGGGTGGCTCCTGGGTAAGTTAGCTCTCTGTCTGGAAGTGTTTTAGTAATAGCCTTTATCATGAGGCCTACTGTGACAAATTACATGGCCCTATGTGGGCACTGCTATTATGTAGGTTAGGACTGCTGTATCAGAGAAGCCGTGACGTGGCCAGCAGCTAAACATGTGTTTGCAAACATTTGTAACTAATTCTCTGAATTTTATTACCAGATAGGTTCAGGGATGGTTACAGGTAATTTTCAGTGTGCGGAAGGGAATTTAGGGGTGGGGATTTGCACCCCCCTCCTCTATGTCTGTTGTTTGTCTGTGACCCCTCCCCCTTCCAGCACCTGATATATAATTATCTCCAGGTATGATTGAGCAACTGCCAAATTGTTTGTCTGCTTGTGTGCAAGAGGCATTGAATGGGAGCAGCATTTGGAAGGCATGCTGTTCCTTGTAGTGCCAATGGGAGATCCTGGGGGTGGCTCCTGGGTAAGTTAGCTCTCTGTCTGGAAGTGTTTTAGTAATAGCCTTTATCATGAGGCCTACTGTGACAAATTACATGGCCCTATGTGGGCACTGCTATTATGTAGGTTAGGACTGCTGTATCAGAGAAGCCGTGACGTGGCCAGCAGCTAAACATGTGTTTGCAAACATTTGTAACTAATTCTCTGAATTTTATTACCAGATAGGTTCAGGGATGGTTACAGGTAATTTTCAGTGTGCGGAAGGGAATTTAGGGGTGGGGATTTGCACCCCCCTCCTCTCTGTCTGTTGTTTGTCTGTGACCCCTCCCCCTTCCAGCACCTGATATATAATTATCTCCAGGTATGATTGAGCAACTGCCAAATTGTTTGTCTGCTTGTGTGCAAGAGGCATTGAATGGGAGCAGCATTTGGAAGGCATGCTGTTCCTTGTAGTGCCAATGGGAGATCCTGGGGGTGGCTCCTGGGTAAGTTAGCTCTCTGTCTGGAAGTGTTTTAGTAATAGCCTTTATCATGAGGCCTACTGTGACAAATTACATGGCCCTATGTGGGCACTGCTATTATGTAGGTTAGGACTGCTGTATCAGAGAAGCCGTGACGTGGCCAGCAGCTAAACATGTGTTTGCAAACATTTGTAACTAATTCTCTGAATTTTATTACCAGATAGGTTCAGGGATGGTTACAGGTAATTTTCAGTGTGCGGAAGGGAATTTAGGGGTGGGGATTTGCACCCCCCTCCTCTATGTCTGTTGTTTGTCTGTGACCCCTCCCCCTTCCAGCACCTGATATATAATTATCTCCAGGTATGATTGAGCAACTGCCAAATTGTTTGTCTGCTTGTGTGCAAGAGGCATTGAATGGGAGCAGCATTTGGAAGGCATGCTGTTCCTTGTAGTGCCAATGGGAGATCCTGGGGGTGGCTCCTGGGTAAGTTAGCTCTCTGTCTGGAAGTGTTTTAGTAATAGCCTTTATCATGAGGCCTACTGTGACAAATTACATGGCCCTATGTGGGCACTGCTATTATGTAGGTTAGGACTGCTGTATCAGAGAAGCCGTGACGTGGCCAGCAGCTAAACATGTGTTTGCAAACATTTGTAACTAATTCTCTGAATTTTATTACCAGATAGGTTCAGGGATGGTTACAGGTAATTTTCAGTGTGCGGAAGGGAATTTAGGGGTGGGGATTTGCACCCCCCTCCTCTCTGTCTGTTGTTTGTCTGTGACCCCTCCCCCTTCCAGCACCTGATATTTAATTATCTCCAGGTATGATTGAGCAACTGCCAAATTGTTTGTCTGCTTGTGTGCAAGAGGCATTGAATGGGAGCAGCATTTGGAAGGCATGCTGTTCCTTGTAGTGCCAATGGGAGATCCTGGGGGTGGCTCCTGGGTAAGTTAGCTCTCTGTCTGGAAGTGTTTTAGTAATAGCCTTTATCATGAGGCCTACTGTGACAAATTACATGGCCCTATGTGGGCACTGCTATTATGTAGGTTAGGACTGCTGTATCAGAGAAGCCGTGACGTGGCCAGCAGCTAAACATGTGTTTGCAAACATTTGTAACTAATTCTCTGAATTTTATTACCAGATAGGTTCAGGGATGGTTACAGGTAATTTTCAGTGTGCGGAAGGGAATTTAGGGGTGGGGATTTGCACCCCCCTCCTCTCTGTCTGTTGTTTGTCTGTGACCCCTCCCCCTTCCAGCACCTGATATATAATTATCTCCAGGTATGATTGAGCAACTGCCAAATTGTTTGTCTGCTTGTGTGCAAGAGGCATTGAATGGGAGCAGCATTTGGAAGGCATGCTGTTCCTTGTAGTGCCAATGGGAGATCCTGGGGGTGGCTCCTGGGTAAGTTAGCTCTCTGTCTGGAAGTGTTTTAGTAATAGCCTTTATCATGAGGCCTACTGTGACAAATTACATGGCCCTATGTGGGCACTGCTATTATGTAGGTTAGGACTGCTGTATCAGAGAAGCCGTGACGTGGCCAGCAGCTAAACATGTGTTTGCAAACATTTGTAACTAAGTCTCTGAATTTTATTACCAGATAGGTTCAGGGATGGTTACAGGTAATTTTCAGTGTGCGGAAGGGAATTTAGGGGTGGGGATTTGCACCCCCCTCCTCTCTGTCTGTTGTTTGTCTGTGACCCCTCCCCCTTCCAGCACCTGATATATAATTATCTCCAGGTATGATTGAGCAACTGCCAAATTGTTTGTCTGCTTGTGTGCAAGAGGCATTGAATGGGAGCAGCATTTGGAAGGCATGCTGTTCCTTGTAGTGCCAATGGGAGATCCTGGGGGTGGCTCCTGGGTAAGTTAGCTCTCTGTCTGGAAGTGTTTTAGTAATAGCCTTTATCATGAGGCCTACTGTGACAAATTACATGGCCCTATGTGGGCACTGCTATTATGTAGGTTAGGACTGCTGTATCAGAGAAGCCGTGACGTGGCCAGCAGCTAAACATGTGTTTGCAAACATTTGTAACTAATTCTCTGAATTTTATTACCAGATAGGTTCAGGGATGGTTACAGGTAATTTTCAGTGTGCGGAAGGGAATTTAGGGGTGGGGATTTGCACCCCCCTCCTCTATGTCTGTTGTTTGTCTGTGACCCCTCCCCCTTCCAGCACCTGATATATAATTATCTCCAGGTATGATTGAGCAACTGCCAAATTGTTTGTCTGCTTGTGTGCAAGAGGCATTGAATGGGAGCAGCATTTGGAAGGCATGCTGTTCCTTGTAGTGCCAATGGGAGATCCTGGGGGTGGCTCCTGGGTAAGTTAGCTCTCTGTCTGGAAGTGTTTTAGTAATAGCCTTTATCATGAGGCCTACTGTGACAAATTACATGGCCCTATGTGGGCACTGCTATTATGTAGGTTAGGACTGCTGTATCAGAGAAGCCGTGACGTGGCCAGCAGCTAAACATGTGTTTGCAAACATTTGTAACTAATTCTCTGAATTTTATTACCAGATAGGTTCAGGGATGGTTACAGGTAATTTTCAGTGTGCGGAAGGGAATTTAGGGGTGGGGATTTGCACCCCCCTCCTCTCTGTCTGTTGTTTGTCTGTGACCCCTCCCCCTTCCAGCACCTGATATATAATTATCTCCAGGTATGATTGAGCAACTGCCAAATTGTTTGTCTGCTTGTGTGCAAGAGGCATTGAATGGGAGCAGCATTTGGAAGGCATGCTGTTCCTTGTAGTGCCAATGGGAGATCCTGGGGGTGGCTCCTGGGTAAGTTAGCTCTCTGTCTGGAAGTGTTTTAGTAATAGCCTTTATCATGAGGCCTACTGTGACAAATTACATGGCCCTATGTGGGCACTGCTATTATGTAGGTTAGGACTGCTGTATCAGAGAAGCCGTGACGTGGCCAGCAGCTAAACATGTGTTTGCAAACATTTGTAACTAATTCTCTGAATTTTATTACCAGATAGGTTCAGGGATGGTTACAGGTAATTTTCAGTGTGCGGAAGGGAATTTAGGGGTGGGGATTTGCACCCCCCTCCTCTATGTCTGTTGTTTGTCTGTGACCCCTCCCCCTTCCAGCACCTGATATATAATTATCTCCAGGTATGATTGAGCAACTGCCAAATTGTTTGTCTGCTTGTGTGCAAGAGGCATTGAATGGGAGCAGCATTTGGAAGGCATGCTGTTCCTTGTAGTGCCAATGGGAGATCCTGGGGGTGGCTCCTGGGTAAGTTAGCTCTCTGTCTGGAAGTGTTTTAGTAATAGCCTTTATCATGAGGCCTACTGTGACAAATTACATGGCCCTATGTGGGCACTGCTATTATGTAGGTTAGGACTGCTGTATCAGAGAAGCCGTGACGTGGCCAGCAGCTAAACATGTGTTTGCAAACATTTGTAACTAATTCTCTGAATTTTATTACCAGATAGGTTCAGGGATGGTTACAGGTAATTTTCAGTGTGCGGAAGGGAATTTAGGGGTGGGGATTTGCACCCCCCTCCTCTCTGTCTGTTGTTTGTCTGTGACCCCTCCCCCTTCCAGCACCTGATATTTAATTATCTCCAGGTATGATTGAGCAACTGCCAAATTGTTTGTCTGCTTGTGTGCAAGAGGCATTGAATGGGAGCAGCATTTGGAAGGCATGCTGTTCCTTGTAGTGCCAATGGGAGATCCTGGGGGTGGCTCCTGGGTAAGTTAGCTCTCTGTCTGGAAGTGTTTTAGTAATAGCCTTTATCATGAGGCCTACTGTGACAAATTACATGGCCCTATGTGGGCACTGCTATTATGTAGGTTAGGACTGCTGTATCAGAGAAGCCGTGACGTGGCCAGCAGCTAAACATGTGTTTGCAAACATTTGTAACTAATTCTCTGAATTTTATTACCAGATAGGTTCAGGGATGGTTACAGGTAATTTTCAGTGTGCGGAAGGGAATTTAGGGGTGGGGATTTGCACCCCCCTCCTCTCTGTCTGTTGTTTGTCTGTGACCCCTCCCCCTTCCAGCACCTGATATATAATTATCTCCAGGTATGATTGAGCAACTGCCAAATTGTTTGTCTGCTTGTGTGCAAGAGGCATTGAATGGGAGCAGCATTTGGAAGGCATGCTGTTCCTTGTAGTGCCAATGGGAGATCCTGGGGGTGGCTCCTGGGTAAGTTAGCTCTCTGTCTGGAAGTGTTTTAGTAATAGCCTTTATCATGAGGCCTACTGTGACAAATTACATGGCCCTATGTGGGCACTGCTATTATGTAGGTTAGGACTGCTGTATCAGAGAAGCCGTGACGTGGCCAGCAGCTAAACATGTGTTTGCAAACATTTGTAACTAATTCTCTGAATTTTATTACCAGATAGGTTCAGGGATGGTTACAGGTAATTTTCAGTGTGCGGAAGGGAATTTAGGGGTGGGGATTTGCACCCCCTCCTCTCTGTCTGTTGTTTGTCTGTGACCCCTCCCCCTTCCAGCACCTGATATATAATTATCTCCAGGTATGATTGAGCAACTGCCAAATTGTTTGTCTGCTTGTGTGCAAGAGGCATTGAATGGGAGCAGCATTTGGAAGGCATGCTGTTCCTTGTAGTGCCAATGGGAGATCCTGGGGGTGGCTCCTGGGTAAGTTAGCTCTCTGTCTGGAAGTGTTTTAGTAATAGCCTTTATCATGAGGCCTACTGTGACAAATTACATGGCCCTATGTGGGCACTGCTATTATGTAGGTTAGGACTGCTGTATCAGAGAAGCCGTGACGTGGCCAGCAGCTAAACATGTGTTTGCAAACATTTGTAACTAATTCTCTGAATTTTATTACCAGATAGGTTCAGGGATGGTTACAGGTAATTTTCAGTGTGCGGAAGGGAATTTAGGGGTGGGGATTTGCACCCCCCTCCTCTCTGTCTGTTGTTTGTCTGTGACCCCCTCCCCCTTCCAGCACCTGATATATAATTATCTCCAGGTATGATTGAGCAACCGCCAAATTGTTTGTCTGCTTGTGTGCAAGAGGCATTGAATGGGAGCAGCATTTGGAAGGCATGCTGTTCCTTGTAGTGCCAATGGGAGATCCTGGGGGTGGCTCCTGGGTAAGTTAGCTCTCTGTCTGGAAGTGTTTTAGTAATAGCCTTTATCATGAGGCCTACTGTGACAAATTACATGGCCCTATGTGGGCACTGCTATTATGTAGGTTAGGACTGCTGTATCAGAGAAGCCGTGACGTGGCCAGCAGCTAAACATGTGTTTGCAAACATTTGTAACTAATTCTCTGAATTTTATTACCAGATAGGTTCAGGGATGGTTACAGGTAATTTTCAGTGTGCGGAAGGGAATTTAGGGGTGGGGATTTGCACCCCCCTCCTCTCTGTCTGTTGTTTGTCTGTGACCCCCTCCCCCTTCCAGCACCTGATATATAATTATCTCCAGGTATGATTGAGCAACTGCCAAATTGTTTGTCTGCTTGTGTGCAAGAGGCATTGAATGGGAGCAGCATTTGGAAGGCATGCTGTTCCTTGTAGTGCCAATGGGAGATCCTGGGGGTGGCTCCTGGGTAAGTTAGCTCTCTGTCTGGAAGTGTTTTAGTAATAGCCTTTATCATGAGGCCTACTGTGACAAATTACATGGCCCTATGTGGGCACTGCTATTATGTAGGTTAGGACTGCTGTATCAGAGAAGCCGTGACGTGGCCAGCAGCTAAACATGTGTTTGCAAACATTTGTAACTAATTCTCTGAATTTTATTACCAGATAGGTTCAGGGATGGTTACAGGTAATTTTCAGTGTGCGGAAGGGAATTTAGGGGTGGGGATTTGCACCCCCCTCCTCTCTGTCTGTTGTTTGTCTGTGACCCCCTCCCCCTTCCAGCACCTGATATATAATTATCTCCAGGTATGATTGAGCAACTGCCAAATTGTTTGTCTGCTTGTGTGCAAGAGGCATTGAATGGGAGCAGCATTTGGAAGGCATGCTGTTCCTTGTAGTGCCAATGGGAGATCCTGGGGGTGGCTCCTGGGTAAGTTAGCTCTCTGTCTGGAAGTGTTTTAGTAATAGCCTTTATCATGAGGCCTACTGTGACAAATTACATGGCCCTATGTGGGCACTGCTATTATGTAGGTTAGGACTGCTGTATCAGAGAAGCCGTGACGTGGCCAGCAGCTAAACATGTGTTTGCAAACATTTGTAACTAATTCTCTGAATTTTATTACCAGATAGGTTCAGGGATGGTTACAGGTAATTTTCAGTGTGCGGAAGGGAATTTAGGGGTGGGGATTTGCACCCCCCTCCTCTCTGTCTGTTGTTTGTCTGTGACCCCCTCCCCCTTCCAGCACCTGATATATAATTATCTCCAGGTATGATTGAGCAACTGCCAAATTGTTTGTCTGCTTGTGTGCAAGAGGCATTGAATGGGAGCAGCATTTGGAAGGCATGCTGTTCCTTGTAGTGCCAATGGGAGATCCTGGGGGTGGCTCCTGGGTAAGTTAGCTCTCTGTCTGGAAGTGTTTTAGTAATAGCCTTTATCATGAGGCCTACTGTGACAAATTACATGGCCCTATGTGGGCACTGCTATTATGTAGGTTAGGACTGCTGTATCAGAGAAGCCGTGACGTGGCCAGCAGCTAAACATGTGTTTGCAAACATTTGTAACTAATTCTCTGAATTTTATTACCAGATAGGTTCAGGGATGGTTACAGGTAATTTTCAGTGTGCGGAAGGGAATTTAGGGGTGGGGATTTGCACCCCCCTCCTCTCTGTCTGTTGTTTGTCTGTGACCCCCTCCCCCTTCCAGCACCTGATATATAATTATCTCCAGGTATGATTGAGCAACTGCCAAATTGTTTGTCTGCTTGTGTGCAAGAGGCATTGAATGGGAGCAGCATTTGGAAGGCATGCTGTTCCTTGTAGTGCCAATGGGAGATCCTGGGGGTGGCTCCTGGGTAAGTTAGCTCTCTGTCTGGAAGTGTTTTAGTAATAGCCTTTATCATGAGGCCTACTGTGACAAATTACATGGCCCTATGTGGGCACTGCTATTATGTAGGTTAGGACTGCTGTATCAGAGAAGCCGTGACGTGGCCAGCAGCTAAACATGTGTTTGCAAACATTTGTAACTAATTCTCTGAATTTTATTACCAGATAGGTTCAGGCATGGTTACAGGTAATTTTCAGTGTGCGGAAAGGAATTTAGGGGTGGGGATTTGCACCCCCCTCCTCTCTGTCTGTTGTTTGTCTGTGACCCCCTCCCCCTTCCAGCACCTGATATATAATTATCTCCAGGTATGATTGAGCAACTGCCAAATTGTTTGTCTGCTTGTGTGCAAGAGGCATTGAATGGGAGCAGCATTTGGAAGGCATGCTGTTCCTTGTAGTGCCAATGGGAGATCCTGGGGGTGGCTCCTGGGTAAGTTAGCTCTCTGTCTGGAAGTGTTTTAGTAATAGCCTTTATCATGAGGCCTACTGTGACAAATTACATGGCCCTATGTGGGCACTGCTATTATGTAGGTTAGGACTGCTGTATCAGAGAAGCCGTGACGTGGCCAGCAGCTAAACATGTGTTTGCAAACATTTGTAACTAATTCTCTGAATTTTATTACCAGATAGGTTCAGGGATGGTTACAGGTAATTTTCAGTGTGCGGAAGGGAATTTAGGGGTGGGGATTTGCACCCCCCTCCTCTCTGTCTGTTGTTTGTCTGTGACCCCTCCCCCTTCCAGCACCTGATATATAATTATCTCCAGGTATGATTGAGCAACTGCCAAATTGTTTGTCTGCTTGTGTGCAAGAGGCATTGAATGGGAGCAGCATTTGGAAGGCATGCTGTTCCTTGTAGTGCCAATGGGAGATCCTGGGGGTGGCTCCTGGGTAAGTTAGCTCTCTGTCTGGAAGTGTTTTAGTAATAGCCTTTATCATGAGGCCTACTGTGACAAATTACATGGCCCTATGTGGGCACTGCTATTATGTAGGTTAGGACTGCTGTATCAGAGAAGCCGTGACGTGGCCAGCAGCTAAACATGTGTTTGCAAACATTTGTAACTAATTCTCTGAATTTTATTACCAGATAGGTTCAGGGATGGTTACAGGTAATTTTCAGTGTGCGGAAGGGAATTTAGGGGTGGGGATTTGCACCCCCCTCCTCTCTGTCTGTTGTTTGTCTGTGACCCCTCCCCCTTCCAGCACCTGATATATAATTATCTCCAGGTATGATTGAGCAACTGCCAAATTGTTTGTCTGCTTGTGTGCAAGAGGCATTGAATGGGAGCAGCATTTGGAAGGCATGCTGTTCCTTGTAGTGCCAATGGGAGATCCTGGGGGTGGCTCCTGGGTAAGTTAGCTCTCTGTCTGGAAGTGTTTTAGTAATAGCCTTTATCATGAGGCCTACTGTGACAAATTACATGGCCCTATGTGGGCACTGCTATTATGTAGGTTAGGACTGCTGTATCAGAGAAGCCGTGACTGTTAGGTTCCTGGTGCTCAGAACAAGGGAGATGTTTATGAAGCGAGTCCAGAGCACCAGGACGTAATGCTGGGAAAGGGGAATGGAAAGGGAATAGCCCCTGGCGCCCTAACTCCGTTGTCTCGCCCGTGTTATCAGAAATCCCCTGCGAGACTATGGTTGCTTGAGCCCATGGCAGCCGCGTTTGAAGGGCGGATTATGTCTGCCCAACTCCGATGCCCCCTCAGGTCTTAATGGGAGACAAAGGGAAATCCGAGACAGGGTGATAACAAGGGGCCCTCTGACTAAACAACCAGGCCAGGGGCTACAAGCTAACTAAACTTAAACCAGAAGTATGTGCGGACAAACCGCCAGGGAAAAGGACAACCAAAATCCACTAATCCGTTACTCCTACCCAGCACCGCTGGATACCAGAGTGGATTTGTGGAAGCGGAATCCTCCGCAAAAGCTCCGAGACTCAATATAACAAATAATAAATAGTAAGCGGTCAAGCCGCAACACACGGCTACGCCGCGACTCACGAACACCACAGGATGTTAAAGGTGCTCGGTCAGGACTCCAGGAACAGATGACAACTTCCGAGTACTGGACCACTGAGGACAGGAACGACCGGAAAGAGCAGGACTGGAAACACTCTCTGCAACAGATACAGCAAACAGGAAGCTCAGGAACTAGCAGGAACCAAGCTCAGAACTCAAGCAGACTGAAAACCCAGAAATATCACCAGCATCTGCGAACTGCAATCAGCCAGCATATAACAGAGAGGCCTAATTAATAATCCAGTGCAGCTGGCCTATTGCAGGACTCCAAGCTGACAAGATGCAATTAGCAGCCAGATGAGGCTGAACACATGGGAACAAGCTGCAATTGCACAGACTCACCAGCGGCAGCAGACAAGAGTAATCTAAAACAGAGCAATGGGAAATCCTGGCATGCAAGACAACTAAATAAACAAAAAATAGAAATGAACCACTACCTGTGGTTCATAACAGTATCCCCTCCTTAAGGGTGAGCTCCGAGCACCCCATGACACCCACGGGGAACATAAACAGAAGTATAACATAAAATACATAACAAAAATGCAAAACAGGAATGAGCCACAGCCGTGGCTCATAACATTACCCCCCCCCTTGAGGAGGGGTCAAAAGACCCCAAAATTCAGACTATCCAGAACAAGGGATACAAAAAAAAAAAAAAAAAACCTGACACACTGGTCTAACAGACAAGAAAACAAAAACAAGCTGTAGCAACAACTTGTAACAGTGCCCTCCCCCTAACGGTGGCCACAGGACACAATACAAGGAGAAAAAAAAATCTTTTTTTTTTTAAATCAAGGCAAGAGTCAAAAAATTATTTCTTTTTCTTCTTCTTCTTTTTACAAAGCTCTTTAGGTCTGACCAAGGTAATTCCCCAAACATTGTCTGAACTGATGGTACCACCCAGCAAGGCTGCGTTCAAATCAGAGACAGGTTTCTTACCCTTGGGAGCTGAACTTTCTGGTAAAGTACTATTATTAGAAGAAGAAGAAGTCAAAAAAGCACATCCTGCAGTCAAAACATCGGGCTGGGACTCTTGTGCAGAGTTTACAGTATTTGGTGGACTCTCAGCAGACAAGACGGGTGACTTAGAGGAACCTGAACCAATTTCTTTGGAACCGTATCTTTTAACAATTGCATCACAGAATGCTAGGGGATCCTGAAGAATGGGATCTTCAGCTTTCATTAGGCTGGTTGCCCACTCAGAAGGCTCTCCTCTAAAAGAATAAATCAGATAGAGCCCAAGGTTTTCTGAAGTGATGCCCAGAAATGGTCTAGACAACATAATAGTGTAATAGTGTTTGAAAAGCGCCAGAAATTGGGCGAAGTCCCCATCAAAGGTTATGGATGTTGAGATATCAGAGTCAGGATCTGTTTCCTTCTCATCTGACTGACTGGAGTGCTTTGCTAGGACCTGGTCACTATTGACCTTACTCGAGGCTGAGACTCTCTGAACCCCACCCGGGGCTGAGACTTTCTGAACCCCACCCGGGGCAGTGACTTTCTGAACCCCACCCGGGGCAGTGACTTTCTGAACCCCACCCGGGGCAGTGACTTTCTGAACCCCACCCAGGGCAGTGACTTTCTGAACCCCACCCGGGGCAGTGACTTCCGGGAACCCCACTGGGGCAGTGGCCTCCGGGGACCCCGCTGGGGCAGTGGCCTCCGGGAACCCCGCTGGGACAGTGGCCTCCGGGAACCCCGCTGGGACAGTGGCGTCCGGGAACCCTGCTGGGGCAGTGGCGTCCGGGAACCCTGCTGGGGCAGTGGCGTCCGGGAACCCTGCTGGGGCAGTGGCCTCCGAGAACCCCGCTGGGGCAGTGGCCTCTGAGAACCCCGCTGGGGCCAGCACCTCGGATTCTTTTACTGGGACCGGGCCGTTGGCCTCCCTGACTGGGATCGGGCCATCGGCCTCCCTCTCTGAGTCGATAATTATCGAAAGTTCTCCCGGGACTATGACTTCCGGGACTTTTGCTGAAGCAATAACGTTCAGATCCTCCACTAATGCTATGCTTCTTAAGTTCTTTCCTGGGGAAGCGACTTCTAGACCCTTCTTTGGGGCTGCGTCTCTCGAGACCCCACTTGGGGATATTACTTCAAAGATCCCTTCTGGGGTTTTGCTTCTCGAGTTCCCCTCAAGAACTATGGTTTTAGAGACCCTTTCTAGGGTTGCGCTTTTCAAGTCCCTACCTGGGGTAACAGCTTCTGAGACCCCTTCCGATATGGACACCTGAACTATAATATTTGATGTCCCTCTATAAGCTAGGGCATCAGGTACCGCTCCAGCACTCTGGGCATCGGGTACCGCTCCAGCACTCTGGGCATCGGGTACCGCTCCAGCACTCTGGGCATCGGGTACCGCTCCAGCACTCTGGGCATCGGGTACCGCTCCAGCACTCTGGGCATCGGGTACCGCTCCAGCACTCTGGGCATCGGGTACCGCTCCAGGACCCTGGGCTACGGGCACCGCTCCAGGACCCTGGGCTACGGGCACCACTCCAGGACCCTGGGCTACGGGCACCACTCCAGGACCCTGGGCTACGGGCACCACTCCAGGACCCTGGGCTACGGGCACCACTCCAGGACCCTGGGCTACGGGCACCACTCCAGGACCCTGGGCTACGGGCACCACTCCAGGACCCTGGGCATCGGGCACCACTCCAGGACCCTGGGCATCGGGCACCACTCCAGGACCCTGGGCATCGGGCACCACTCCAGGACCCTGGGCATCAGGCACCACTCCAGGAACCTGGGCATCAGGCACCACTCCAGGAACCTGGGCATCAGGCACCACTCCAGGAACCTGGGCATCAGGCACCACTCCAGGAACCTGGGCATCAGGCATCACTCCAGGGACTTGCAACTCCGCTTCCACAGGAACCTTAAGAGAGGAGAGAAACATTCTCTTTTGATTCCTGAATCTATAATGGGGCTCCCTTGCCCAAGGACCCCAATTATAGGACAGAGAGCTTTTTTGTGTGGGTTGTGTGACAAGTGCCTCTGCCACAGTAGAGACAGGAGTAGGTCTTGTATCATGACTCAACTTGGCCAGAGGGCAAGACTCGTCACCACACTTTGGCTTGCGCAACTCACAGGTCTGCAGATAATGGCCTAAACCCCCACAATATAGGCATAAGTTTAAGTTTCTGCGACGCAGACGCTCCTCTTCTGAGAGCCTGGGCCGCAGAAAACTTTTAAACCTTTTCTCTTCAATTAGACCAGAGGATTCTCTTGTCACCATACTGTGAGCAAGAGTCTCTTTAGAGATAGATGTACTCTCAACGACTTCTGGCAAAATGAGCAAGATTTTAGTCAGAAGGTTTTGCAGTTGCTTTAGGGATTGCTGCAAAACTTCTAGTCGCTCTGGTCTCAAAGCACTGAATACAGAGTTCAGAGCTGCGAGAGATGCCTGCAGGGCTTGCATAGTAGACATAGGAGGATTTAAAACTAGACGAGACAAGACAAGACAAGACAAGGCAAGACAAGGCAAGGCAAGACAAGGCAAGGCAAGACAAGGCAAGGCAAGACTAAATTTTGCTAAACAAAACAAGACTTTTTTTTTTTTAAACACCGGACTGGATTCTAAACACCGGACTGGATTCTAAACACCGGACTGGATTCTAAACACCGGACTGGATTCTAAACACCGGACTCTAGACAGGACTGGATTCTAGACTAGACACTGGACTGGGCCAAAAAAGAAAAAAGTTTTATTTCTTTTTTGTGGTATGGCTGGTGATAATGTTAGGTTCCTGGTGCTCAGAACAAGGGAGATGTTTATGAAGCGAGTCCAGAGCACCAGGACGTAATGCTGGGAAAGGGGAATGGAAAGGGAATAGCCCCTGGCGCCCTAACTCCGTTGTCTCGCCCGTGTTATCAGAAATCCCCTGCGAGACTATGGTTGCTTGAGCCCATGGCAGCCGCGTTTGAAGGGCGGATTATGTCTGCCCAACTCCGATGCCCCCTCAGGTCTTAATGGGAGACAAAGGGAAATCCGAGACAGGGTGATAACAAGGGGCCCTCTGACTAAACAACCAGGCCAGGGGCTACAAGCTAACTAAACTTAAACCAGAAGTATGTGCGGACAAACCGCCAGGGAAAAGGACAACCAAAATCCACTAATCCGTTACTCCTACCCAGCACCGCTGGATACCAGAGTGGATTTGTGGAAGCGGAATCCTCCGCAAAAGCTCCGAGACTCAATATAACAAATAATAAATAGTAAGCGGTCAAGCCGCAACACACGGCTACGCCGCGACTCACGAACACCACAGGATGTTAAAGGTGCTCGGTCAGGACTCCAGGAACAGATGACAACTTCCGAGTACTGGACCACTGAGGACAGGAACGACCGGAAAGAGCAGGACTGGAAACACTCTCTGCAACAGATACAGCAAACAGGAAGCTCAGGAACTAGCAGGAACCAAGCTCAGAACTCAAGCAGACTGAAAACCCAGAAATATCACCAGCATCTGCGAACTGCAATCAGCCAGCATATAACAGAGAGGCCTAATTAATAATCCAGTGCAGCTGGCCTATTGCAGGACTCCAAGATGACAAGATGCAATTAGCAGCCAGATGAGGCTGAACACATGGGAACAAGCTGCAATTGCACAGACTCACCAGCGGCAGCAGACAAGAGTAATCTAAAACAGAGCAATGGGAAATCCTGGCATGCAAGACAACTAAATAAACAAAAAATAGAAATGAACCACTACCTGTGGTTCATAACAGTATCCCCTCCTTAAGGGTGAGCTCCGAGCACCCCATGACACCCACGGGGAACATAAACAGAAGTATAACATAAAATACATAACAAAAATGCAAAACAGGAATGAGCCACAGCCGTGGCTCATAACAGTGACGTGACCAGCAGCTAAACATGTGTTTGCAAACATTTGTAACTAATTCTCTGAATTTTATTACCAGATAGGTTCAGGGATGGTTACAGGTAATTTTCAGTGTGCGGAAGGGAATTTAGGGGTGGGGATTTGCACCCCCCTCCTCTCTGTCTGTTGTTTGTCTGTGACCCCCTCCCCCTTCCAGCACCTGATATATAATTATCTCCAGGTATGATTGAGCAACTGCCAAATTGTTTGTCTGCTTGTGTGCAAGAGGCATTGAATGGGAGCAGCATTTGGAAGGCATGCTGTTCCTTGTAGTGCCAATGGGAGATCCTGGGGGTGGCTCCTGGGTAAGTTAGCTCTCTGTCTGGAAGTGTTTTAGTAATAGCCTTTATCATGAGGCCTACTGTGACAAATTACATGGCCCTATGTGGGCACTGCTATTATGTAGGTTAGGACTGCTGTATCAGAGAAGCCGTGACGTGGCCAGCAGCTAAACATGTGTTTGCAAACATTTGTAACTAATTCTCTGAATTTTATTACCAGATAGGTTCAGGGATGGTTACAGGTAATTTTCAGTGTGCGGAAGGGAATTTAGGGGTGGGGATTTGCACCCCCCTCCTCTCTGTCTGTTGTTTGTCTGTGACCCCTCCCCCTTCCAGCACCTGATATATAATTATCTCCAGGTATGATTGAGCAACTGCCAAATTGTTTGTCTGCTTGTGTGCAAGAGGCATTGAATGGGAGCAGCATTTGGAAGGCATGCTGTTCCTTGTAGTGCCAATGGGAGATCCTGGGGGTGGCTCCTGGGTAAGTTAGCTCTCTGTCTGGAAGTGTTTTAGTAATAGCCTTTATCATGAGGCCTACTGTGACAAATTACATGGCCCTATGTGGGCACTGCTATTATGTAGGTTAGGACTGCTGTATCAGAGAAGCCGTGACGTGGCCAGCAGCTAAACATGTGTTTGCAAACATTTGTAACTAATTCTCTGAATTTTATTACCAGATAGGTTCAGGGATGGTTACAGGTAATTTTCAGTGTGCGGAAGGGAATTTAGGGGTGGGGATTTGCACCCCCCTCCTCTCTGTCTGTTGTTTGTCTGTGACCCCTCCCCCTTCCAGCACCTGATATATAATTATCTCCAGGTATGATTGAGCAACTGCCAAATTGTTTGTCTGCTTGTGTGCAAGAGGCATTGAATGGGAGCAGCATTTGGAAGGCATGCTGTTCCTTGTAGTGCCAATGGGAGATCCTGGGGGTGGCTCCTGGGTAAGTTAGCTCTCTGTCTGGAAGTGTTTTAGTAATAGCCTTTATCATGAGGCCTACTGTGACAAATTACATGGCCCTATGTGGGCACTGCTATTATGTAGGTTAGGACTGCTGTATCAGAGAAGCCGTGACGTGGCCAGCAGCTAAACATGTGTTTGCAAACATTTGTAACTAATTCTCTGAATTTTATTACCAGATAGGTTCAGGGATGGTTACAGGTAATTTTCAGTGTGCGGAAGGGAATTTAGGGGTGGGGATTTGCACCCCCCTCCTCTCTGTCTGTTGTTTGTCTGTGACCCCTCCCCCTTCCAGCACCTGATATATAATTATCTCCAGGTATGATTGAGCAACTGCCAAATTGTTTGTCTGCTTGTGTGCAAGAGGCATTGAATGGGAGCAGCATTTGGAAGGCATGCTGTTCCTTGTAGTGCCAATGGGAGATCCTGGGGGTGGCTCCTGGGTAAGTTAGCTCTCTGTCTGGAAGTGTTTTAGTAATAGCCTTTATCATGAGGCCTACTGTGACAAATTACATGGCCCTATGTGGGCACTGCTATTATGTAGGTTAGGACTGCTGTATCAGAGAAGCCGTGACGTGGCCAGCAGCTAAACATGTGTTTGCAAACATTTGTAACTAATTCTCTGAATTTTATTACCAGATAGGTTCAGGGATGGTTACAGGTAATTTTCAGTGTGCGGAAGGGAATTTAGGGGTGGGGATTTGCACCCCCCTCCTCTCTGTCTGTTGTTTGTCTGTGACCCCCTCCCCCTTCCAGCACCTGATATATAATTATCTCCAGGTATGATTGAGCAACTGCCAAATTGTCTGCTTGTGTGCAAGAGGCATTGAATGGGAGCAGCATTTGGAAGGCATGCTGTTCCTTGTAGTGCCAATGGGAGATCCTGGGGGTGGCTCCTGGGTAAGTTAGCTCTCTGTCTGGAAGTGTTTTAGTAATAGCCTTTATCATGAGGCCTACTGTGACAAATTACATGGCCCTATGTGGGCACTGCTATTATGTAGGTTAGGACTGCTGTATCAGAGAAGCCGTGACGTGGCCAGCAGCTAAACATGTGTTTGCAAACATTTGTAACTAATTCTCTGAATTTTATTACCAGATAGGTTCAGGGATGGTTACAGGTAATTTTCAGTGTGCGGAAGGGAATTTAGGGGTGGGGATTTGCACCCCCCTCCTCTCTGTCTGTTGTTTGTCTGTGACCCCTCCCCCTTCCAGCACCTGATATATAATTATCTCCAGGTATGATTGAGCAACTGCCAAATTGTTTGTCTGCTTGTGTGCAAGAGGCATTGAATGGGAGCAGCATTTGGAAGGCATGCTGTTCCTTGTAGTGCCAATGGGAGATCCTGGGGGTGGCTCCTGGGTAAGTTAGCTCTCTGTCTGGAAGTGTTTTAGTAATAGCCTTTATCATGAGGCCTACTGTGACAAATTACATGGCCCTATGTGGGCACTGCTATTATGTAGGTTAGGACTGCTGTATCAGAGAAGCCGTGACGTGGCCAGCAGCTAAACATGTGTTTGCAAACATTTGTAACTAATTCTCTGAATTTTATTACCAGATAGGTTCAGGGATGGTTACAGGTAATTTTCAGTGTGCGGAAGGGAATTTAGGGGTGGGGATTTGCACCCCCCTCCTCTCTGTCTGTTGTTTGTCTGTGACCCCTCCCCCTTCCAGCACCTGATATATAATTATCTCCAGGTATGATTGAGCAACTGCCAAATTGTTTGTCTGCTTGTGTGCAAGAGGCATTGAATGGGAGCAGCATTTGGAAGGCATGCTGTTCCTTGTAGTGCCAATGGGAGATCCTGGGGGTGGCTCCTGGGTAAGTTAGCTCTCTGTCTGGAAGTGTTTTAGTAATAGCCTTTATCATGAGGCCTACTGTGACAAATTACATGGCCCTATGTGGGCACTGCTATTATGTAGGTTAGGACTGCTGTATCAGAGAAGCCGTGACGTGGCCAGCAGCTAAACATGTGTTTGCAAACATTTGTAACTAATTCTCTGAATTTTATTACCAGATAGGTTCAGGGATGGTTACAGGTAATTTTCAGTGTGCGGAAGGGAATTTAGGGGTGGGGATTTGCACCCCCCTCCTCTCTGTCTGTTGTTTGTCTGTGACCCCTCCCCCTTCCAGCACCTGATATATAATTATCTCCAGGTATGATTGAGCAACTGCCAAATTGTTTGTCTGCTTGTGTGCAAGAGGCATTGAATGGGAGCAGCATTTGGAAGGCATGCTGTTCCTTGTAGTGCCAATGGGAGATCCTGGGGGTGGCTCCTGGGTAAGTTAGCTCTCTGTCTGGAAGTGTTTTAGTAATAGCCTTTATCATGAGGCCTACTGTGACAAATTACATGGCCCTATGTGGGCACTGCTATTATGTAGGTTAGGACTGCTGTATCAGAGAAGCCGTGACGTGGCCAGCAGCTAAACATGTGTTTGCAAACATTTGTAACTAATTCTCTGAATTTTATTACCAGATAGGTTCAGGGATGGTTACAGGTAATTTTCAGTGTGCGGAAGGGAATTTAGGGGTGGGGATTTGCACCCCCCTCCTCTCTGTCTGTTGTTTGTCTGTGACCCCCCTTCCAGCACCTGATATATAATTATCTCCAGGTATGATTGAGCAACTGCCAAATTGTTTGTCTGCTTGTGTGCAAGAGGCATTGAATGGGAGCAGCATTTGGAAGGCATGCTGTTCCTTGTAGTGCCAATGGGAGATCCTGGGGGTGGCTCCTGGGTAAGTTAGCTCTCTGTCTGGAAGTGTTTTAGTAATAGCCTTTATCATGAGGCCTACTGTGACAAATTACATGGCCCTATGTGGGCACTGCTATTATGTAGGTTAGGACTGCTGTATCAGAGAAGCCGTGACGTGGCCAGCAGCTAAACATGTGTTTGCAAACATTTGTAACTAATTCTCTGAATTTTATTACCAGATAGGTTCAGGGATGGTTACAGGTAATTTTCAGTGTGCGGAAGGGAATTTAGGGGTGGGGATTTGCACCCCCCTCCTCTCTGTCTGTTGTTTGTCTGTGACCCCCTCCCCCTTCCAGCACCTGATATATAATTATCTCCAGGTATGATTGAGCAACTGCCAAATTGTTTGTCTGCTTGTGTGCAAGAGGCATTGAATGGGAGCAGCATTTGGAAGGCATGCTGTTCCTTGTAGTGCCAATGGGAGATCCTGGGGGTGGCTCCTGGGTAAGTTAGCTCTCTGTCTGGAAGTGTTTTAGTAATAGCCTTTATCATGAGGCCTACTGTGACAAATTACATGGCCCTATGTGGGCACTGCTATTATGTAGGTTAGGACTGCTGTATCAGAGAAGCCGTGACGTGGCCAGCAGCTAAACATGTGTTTGCAAACATTTGTAACTAATTCTCTGAATTTTATTACCAGATAGGTTCAGGGATGGTTACAGGTAATTTTCAGTGTGCGGAAGGGAATTTAGGGGTGGGGATTTGCACCCCCCTCCTCTCTGTCTGTTGTTTGTCTGTGACCCCCTCCCCCTTCCAGCACCTGATATATAATTATCTCCAGGTATGATTGAGCAACTGCCAAATTGTCTGCTTGTGTGCAAGAGGCATTGAATGGGAGCAGCATTTGGAAGGCATGCTGTTCCTTGTAGTGCCAATGGGAGATCCTGGGGGTGGCTCCTGGGTAAGTTAGCTCTCTGTCTGGAAGTGTTTTAGTAATAGCCTTTATCATGAGGCCTACTGTGACAAATTACATGGCCCTATGTGGGCACTGCTATTATGTAGGTTAGGACTGCTGTATCAGAGAAGCCGTGACGTGGCCAGCAGCTAAACATGTGTTTGCAAACATTTGTAACTAATTCTCTGAATTTTATTACCAGATAGGTTCAGGGATGGTTACAGGTAATTTTCAGTGTGCGGAAGGGAATTTAGGGGTGGGGATTTGCACCCCCCTCCTCTCTGTCTGTTGTTTGTCTGTGACCCCTCCCCCTTCCAGCACCTGATATATAATTATCTCCAGGTATGATTGAGCAACTGCCAAATTGTTTGTCTGCTTGTGTGCAAGAGGCATTGAATGGGAGCAGCATTTGGAAGGCATGCTGTTCCTTGTAGTGCCAATGGGAGATCCTGGGGGTGGCTCCTGGGTAAGTTAGCTCTCTGTCTGGAAGTGTTTTAGTAATAGCCTTTATCATGAGGCCTACTGTGACAAATTACATGGCCCTATGTGGGCACTGCTATTATGTAGGTTAGGACTGCTGTATCAGAGAAGCCGTGACGTGGCCAGCAGCTAAACATGTGTTTGCAAACATTTGTAACTAATTCTCTGAATTTTATTACCAGATAGGTTCAGGGATGGTTACAGGTAATTTTCAGTGTGCGGAAGGGAATTTAGGGGTGGGGATTTGCACCCCCCTCCTCTCTGTCTGTTGTTTGTCTGTGACCCCTCCCCCTTCCAGCACCTGATATATAATTATCTCCAGGTATGATTGAGCAACTGCCAAATTGTTTGTCTGCTTGTGTGCAAGAGGCATTGAATGGGAGCAGCATTTGGAAGGCATGCTGTTCCTTGTAGTGCCAATGGGAGATCCTGGGGGTGGCTCCTGGGTAAGTTAGCTCTCTGTCTGGAAGTGTTTTAGTAATAGCCTTTATCATGAGGCCTACTGTGACAAATTACATGGCCCTATGTGGGCACTGCTATTATGTAGGTTAGGACTGCTGTATCAGAGAAGCCGTGACGTGGCCAGCAGCTAAACATGTGTTTGCAAACATTTGTAACTAATTCTCTGAATTTTATTACCAGATAGGTTCAGGGATGGTTACAGGTAATTTTCAGTGTGCGGAAGGGAATTTAGGGGTGGGGATTTGCACCCCCCTCCTCTCTGTCTGTTGTTTGTCTGTGACCCCTCCCCCTTCCAGCACCTGATATATAATTATCTCCAGGTATGATTGAGCAACTGCCAAATTGTTTGTCTGCTTGTGTGCAAGAGGCATTGAATGGGAGCAGCATTTGGAAGGCATGCTGTTCCTTGTAGTGCCAATGGGAGATCCTGGGGGTGGCTCCTGGGTAAGTTAGCTCTCTGTCTGGAAGTGTTTTAGTAATAGCCTTTATCATGAGGCCTACTGTGACAAATTACATGGCCCTATGTGGGCACTGCTATTATGTAGGTTAGGACTGCTGTATCAGAGAAGCCGTGACGTGGCCAGCAGCTAAACATGTGTTTGCAAACATTTGTAACTAATTCTCTGAATTTTATTACCAGATAGGTTCAGGGATGGTTACAGGTAATTTTCAGTGTGCGGAAGGGAATTTAGGGGTGGGGATTTGCACCCCCCTCCTCTCTGTCTGTTGTTTGTCTGTGACCCCCCTTCCAGCACCTGATATATAATTATCTCCAGGTATGATTGAGCAACTGCCAAATTGTTTGTCTGCTTGTGTGCAAGAGGCATTGAATGGGAGCAGCATTTGGAAGGCATGCTGTTCCTTGTAGTGCCAATGGGAGATCCTGGGGGTGGCTCCTGGGTAAGTTAGCTCTCTGTCTGGAAGTGTTTTAGTAATAGCCTTTATCATGAGGCCTACTGTGACAAATTACATGGCCCTATGTGGGCACTGCTATTATGTAGGTTAGGACTGCTGTATCAGAGAAGCCGTGACGTGGCCAGCAGCTAAACATGTGTTTGCAAACATTTGTAACTAATTCTCTGAATTTTATTACCAGATAGGTTCAGGGATGGTTACAGGTAATTTTCAGTGTGCGGAAGGGAATTTAGGGGTGGGGATTTGCACCCCCCTCCTCTCTGTCTGTTGTTTGTCTGTGACCCCCTCCCCCTTCCAGCACCTGATATATAATTATCTCCAGGTATGATTGAGCAACTGCCAAATTGTTTGTCTGCTTGTGTGCAAGAGGCATTGAATGGGAGCAGCATTTGGAAGGCATGCTGTTCCTTGTAGTGCCAATGGAAGATCCTGGGGGTGGCTCCTGGGTAAGTTAGCTCTCTGTCTGGAAGTGTTTTAGTAAGAGCCTTTATCATGAGGCCTACTGTGACAAATTACATGGCCCTATGTGGGCACTGCTATTATGTAGGTTAGGACTGCTGTATCAGAGAAGCCGTGACGTGGCCAGCAGCTAAACATGTGTTTGCAAACATTTGTAACTAATTCTCTGAATTTTATTACCAGATAGGTTCAGGGATGGTTACAGGTAATTTTCAGTGTGCGGAAGGGAATTTAGGGGTGGGGATTTGCACCCCCCTCCTCTCTGTCTGTTGTTTGTCTGTGACCCCTCCCCCTTCCAGCACCTGATATATAATTATCTCCAGGTATGATTGAGCAACTGCCAAATTGTTTGTCTGCTTGTGTGCAAGAGGCATTGAATGGGAGCAGCATTTGGAAGGCATGCTGTTCCTTGTAGTGCCAATGGGAGATCCTGGGGGTGGCTCCTGGGTAAGTTAGCTCTCTGTCT
The DNA here is from genome assembly GCF_028390025.1 of Pseudophryne corroboree. Classification (NCBI taxonomy): domain Eukaryota; kingdom Metazoa; phylum Chordata; class Amphibia; order Anura; family Myobatrachidae; genus Pseudophryne; species Pseudophryne corroboree. The sequence goes on along the minus strand of NW_026967910.1, from coordinate 104,300 downwards.
GGAAGTGTTTTAGTAATAGCCTTTATCATGAGGCCTACTGTGACAAATTACATGGCCCTATGTGGGCACTGCTATTATGTAGGTTAGGACTGCTGTATCAGAGAAGCCGTGACGTGGCCAGCAGCTAAACATGTGTTTGCAAACATTTGTAACTAATTCTCTGAATTTTATTACCAGATAGGTTCAGGGATGGTTACAGGTAATTTTCAGTGTGCGGAAGGGAATTTAGGGGTGGGGATTTGCACCCCCCTCCTCTCTGTCTGTTGTTTGTCTGTGACCCCTCCCCCTTCCAGCACCTGATATATAATTATCTCCAGGTATGATTGAGCAACTGCCAAATTGTTTGTCTGCTTGTGTGCAAGAGGCATTGAATGGGAGCAGCATTTGGAAGGCATGCTGTTCCTTGTAGTGCCAATGGGAGATCCTGGGGGTGGCTCCTGGGTAAGTTAGCTCTCTGTCTGGAAGTGTTTTAGTAATAGCCTTTATCATGAGGCCTACTGTGACAAATTACATGGCCCTATGTGGGCACTGCTATTATGTAGGTTAGGACTGCTGTATCAGAGAAGCCGTGACGTGGCCAGCAGCTAAACATGTGTTTGCAAACATTTGTAACTAATTCTCTGAATTTTATTACCAGATAGGTTCAGGGATGGTTACAGGTAATTTTCAGTGTGCGGAAGGGAATTTAGGGGTGGGGATTTGCACCCCCCTCCTCTCTGTCTGTTGTTTGTCTGTGACCCCTCCCCCTTCCAGCACCTGATATATAATTATCTCCAGGTATGATTGAGCAACTGCCAAATTGTTTGTCTGCTTGTGTGCAAGAGGCATTGAATGGGAGCAGCATTTGGAAGGCATGCTGTTCCTTGTAGTGCCAATGGGAGATCCTGGGGGTGGCTCCTGGGTAAGTTAGCTCTCTGTCTGGAAGTGTTTTAGTAATAGCCTTTATCATGAGGCCTACTGTGACAAATTACATGGCCCTATGTGGGCACTGCTATTATGTAGGTTAGGACTGCTGTATCAGAGAAGCCGTGACGTGGCCAGCAGCTAAACATGTGTTTGCAAACATTTGTAACTAATTCTCTGAATTTTATTACCAGATAGGTTCAGGGATGGTTACAGGTAATTTTCAGTGTGCGGAAGGGAATTTAGGGGTGGGGATTTGCACCCCCCTCCTCTCTGTCTGTTGTTTGTCTGTGACCCCTCCCTCTTCCAGCACCTGATATATAATTATCTCCAGGTATGATTGAGCAACTGCCAAATTGTTTGTCTGCTTGTGTGCAAGAGGCATTGAATGGGAGCAGCATTTGGAAGGCATGCTGTTCCTTGTAGTGCCAATGGGAGATCCTGGGGGTGGCTCCTGGGTAAGTTAGCTCTCTGTCTGGAAGTGTTTTAGTAATAGCCTTTATCATGAGGCCTACTGTGACAAATTACATGGCCCTATGTGGGCACTGCTATTATGTAGGTTAGGACTGCTGTATCAGAGAAGCCGTGACGTGGCCAGCAGCTAAACATGTGTTTGCAAACATTTGTAACTAATTCTCTGAATTTTATTACCAGATAGGTTCAGGGATGGTTACAGGTAATTTTCAGTGTGCGGAAGGGAATTTAGGGGTGGGGATTTGCACCCCCCTCCTCTCTGTCTGTTGTTTGTCTGTGACCCCTCCCCCTTCCAGCACCTGATATATAATTATCTCCAGGTATGATTGAGCAACTGCCAAATTGTTTGTCTGCTTGTGTGCAAGAGGCATTGAATGGGAGCAGCATTTGGAAGGCATGCTGTTCCTTGTAGTGCCAATGGGAGATCCTGGGGGTGGCTCCTGGGTAAGTTAGCTCTCTGTCTGGAAGTGTTTTAGTAATAGCCTTTATCATGAGGCCTACTGTGACAAATTACATGGCCCTATGTGGGCACTGCTATTATGTAGGTTAGGACTGCTGTATCAGAGAAGCCGTGACGTGGCCAGCAGCTAAACATGTGTTTGCAAACATTTGTAACTAATTCTCTGAATTTTATTACCAGATAGGTTCAGGGATGGTTACAGGTAATTTTCAGTGTGCGGAAGGGAATTTAGGGGTGGGGATTTGCACCCCCCTCCTCTCTGTCTGTTGTTTGTCTGTGACCCCTCCCCCTTCCAGCACCTGATATATAATTATCTCCAGGTATGATTGAGCAACTGCCAAATTGTTTGTCTGCTTGTGTGCAAGAGGCATTGAATGGGAGCAGCATTTGGAAGGCATGCTGTTCCTTGTAGTGCCAATGGGAGATCCTGGGGGTGGCTCCTGGGTAAGTTAGCTCTCTGTCTGGAAGTGTTTTAGTAATAGCCTTTATCATGAGGCCTACTGTGACAAATTACATGGCCCTATGTGGGCACTGCTATTATGTAGGTTAGGACTGCTGTATCAGAGAAGCCGTGACGTGGCCAGCAGCTAAACATGTGTTTGCAAACATTTGTAACTAATTCTCTGAATTTTATTACCAGATAGGTTCAGGGATGGTTACAGGTAATTTTCAGTGTGCGGAAGGGAATTTAGGGGTGGGGATTTGCACCCCCCTCCTCTCTGTCTGTTGTTTGTCTGTGACCCCTCCCCCTTCCAGCACCTGATATATAATTATCTCCAGGTATGATTGAGCAACTGCCAAATTGTTTGTCTGCTTGTGTGCAAGAGGCATTGAATGGGAGCAGCATTTGGAAGGCATGCTGTTCCTTGTAGTGCCAATGGGAGATCCTGGGGGTGGCTCCTGGGTAAGTTAGCTCTCTGTCTGGAAGTGTTTTAGTAATAGCCTTTATCATGAGGCCTACTGTGACAAATTACATGGCCCTATGTGGGCACTGCTATTATGTAGGTTAGGACTGCTGTATCAGAGAAGCCGTGACGTGGCCAGCAGCTAAACATGTGTTTGCAAACATTTGTAACTAATTCTCTGAATTTTATTACCAGATAGGTTCAGGGATGGTTACAGGTAATTTTCAGTGTGCGGAAGGGAATTTAGGGGTGGGGATTTGCACCCCCCTCCTCTCTGTCTGTTGTTTGTCTGTGACCCCCTTCCAGCACCTGATATATAATTATCTCCAGGTATGATTGAGCAACTGCCAAATTGTTTGTCTGCTTGTGTGCAAGAGGCATTGAATGGGAGCAGCATTTGGAAGGCATGCTGTTCCTTGTAGTGCCAATGGGAGATCCTGGGGGTGGCTCCTGGGTAAGTTAGCTCTCTGTCTGGAAGTGTTTTAGTAATAGCCTTTATCATGAGGCCTACTGTGACAAATTACATGGCCCTATGTGGGCACTGCTATTATGTAGGTTAGGACTGCTGTATCAGAGAAGCCGTGACGTGGCCAGCAGCTAAACATGTGTTTGCAAACATTTGTAACTAATTCTCTGAATTTTATTACCAGATAGGTTCAGGGATGGTTACAGGTAATTTTCAGTGTGCGGAAGGGAATTTAGGGGTGGGGATTTGCACCCCCCTCCTCTCTGTCTGTTGTTTGTCTGTGACCCCCTCCCCCTTCCAGCACCTGATATATAATTATCTCCAGGTATGATTGAGCAACTGCCAAATTGTTTGTCTGCTTGTGTGCAAGAGGCATTGAATGGGAGCAGCATTTGGAAGGCATGCTGTTCCTTGTAGTGCCAATGGAAGATCCTGGGGGTGGCTCCTGGGTAAGTTAGCTCTCTGTCTGGAAGTGTTTTAGTAAGAGCCTTTATCATGAGGCCTACTGTGACAAATTACATGGCCCTATGTGGGCACTGCTATTATGTAGGTTAGGACTGCTGTATCAGAGAAGCCGTGACGTGGCCAGCAGCTAAACATGTGTTTGCAAACATTTGTAACTAATTCTCTGAATTTTATTACCAGATAGGTTCAGGGATGGTTACAGGTAATTTTCAGTGTGCGGAAGGGAATTTAGGGGTGGGGATTTGCACCCCCCTCCTCTCTGTCTGTTGTTTGTCTGTGACCCCTCCCCCTTCCAGCACCTGATATATAATTATCTCCAGGTATGATTGAGCAACTGCCAAATTGTTTGTCTGCTTGTGTGCAAGAGGCATTGAATGGGAGCAGCATTTGGAAGGCATGCTGTTCCTTGTAGTGCCAATGGGAGATCCTGGGGGTGGCTCCTGGGTAAGTTAGCTCTCTGTCTGGAAGTGTTTTAGTAATAGCCTTTATCATGAGGCCTACTGTGACAAATTACATGGCCCTATGTGGGCACTGCTATTATGTAGGTTAGGACTGCTGTATCAGAGAAGCCGTGACGTGGCCAGCAGCTAAACATGTGTTTGCAAACATTTGTAACTAATTCTCTGAATTTTATTACCAGATAGGTTCAGGGATGGTTACAGGTAATTTTCAGTGTGCGGAAGGGAATTTAGGGGTGGGGATTTGCACCCCCCTCCTCTCTGTCTGTTGTTTGTCTGTGACCCCTCCCCCTTCCAGCACCTGATATATAATTATCTCCAGGTATGATTGAGCAACTGCCAAATTGTTTGTCTGCTTGTGTGCAAGAGGCATTGAATGGGAGCAGCATTTGGAAGGCATGCTGTTCCTTGTAGTGCCAATGGGAGATCCTGGGGGTGGCTCCTGGGTAAGTTAGCTCTCTGTCTGGAAGTGTTTTAGTAATAGCCTTTATCATGAGGCCTACTGTGACAAATTACATGGCCCTATGTGGGCACTGCTATTATGTAGGTTAGGACTGCTGTATCAGAGAAGCCGTGACGTGGCCAGCAGCTAAACATGTGTTTGCAAACATTTGTAACTAATTCTCTGAATTTTATTACCAGATAGGTTCAGGGATGGTTACAGGTAATTTTCAGTGTGCGGAAGGGAATTTAGGGGTGGGGATTTGCACCCCCCTCCTCTCTGTCTGTTGTTTGTCTGTGACCCCTCCCCCTTCCAGCACCTGATATATAATTATCTCCAGGTATGATTGAGCAACTGCCAAATTGTTTGTCTGCTTGTGTGCAAGAGGCATTGAATGGGAGCAGCATTTGGAAGGCATGCTGTTCCTTGTAGTGCCAATGGGAGATCCTGGGGGTGGCTCCTGGGTAAGTTAGCTCTCTGTCTGGAAGTGTTTTAGTAATAGCCTTTATCATGAGGCCTACTGTGACAAATTACATGGCCCTATGTGGGCACTGCTATTATGTAGGTTAGGACTGCTGTATCAGAGAAGCCGTGACGTGGCCAGCAGCTAAACATGTGTTTGCAAACATTTGTAACTAATTCTCTGAATTTTATTACCAGATAGGTTCAGGGATGGTTACAGGTAATTTTCAGTGTGCGGAAGGGAATTTAGGGGTGGGGATTTGCACCCCCCTCCTCTCTGTCTGTTGTTTGTCTGTGACCCCTCCCCCTTCCAGCACCTGATATATAATTATCTCCAGGTATGATTGAGCAACTGCCAAATTGTTTGTCTGCTTGTGTGCAAGAGGCATTGAATGGGAGCAGCATTTGGAAGGCATGCTGTTCCTTGTAGTGCCAATGGGAGATCCTGGGGGTGGCTCCTGGGTAAGTTAGCTCTCTGTCTGGAAGTGTTTTAGTAATAGCCTTTATCATGAGGCCTACTGTGACAAATTACATGGCCCTATGTGGGCACTGCTATTATGTAGGTTAGGACTGCTGTATCAGAGAAGCCGTGACGTGGCCAGCAGCTAAACATGTGTTTGCAAACATTTGTAACTAATTCTCTGAATTTTATTACCAGATAGGTTCAGGGATGGTTACAGGTAATTTTCAGTGTGCGGAAGGGAATTTAGGGGTGGGGATTTGCACCCCCCTCCTCTCTGTCTGTTGTTTGTCTGTGACCCCTCCCCCTTCCAGCACCTGATATATAATTATCTCCAGGTATGATTGAGCAACTGCCAAATTGTTTGTCTGCTTGTGTGCAAGAGGCATTGAATGGGAGCAGCATTTGGAAGGCATGCTGTTCCTTGTAGTGCCAATGGGAGATCCTGGGGGTGGCTCCTGGGTAAGTTAGCTCTCTGTCTGGAAGTGTTTTAGTAATAGCCTTTATCATGAGGCCTACTGTGACAAATTACATGGCCCTATGTGGGCACTGCTATTATGTAGGTTAGGACTGCTGTATCAGAGAAGCCGTGACGTGGCCAGCAGCTAAACATGTGTTTGCAAACATTTGTAACTAATTCTCTGAATTTTATTACCAGATAGGTTCAGGGATGGTTACAGGTAATTTTCAGTGTGCGGAAGGGAATTTAGGGGTGGGGATTTGCACCCCCCTCCTCTCTGTCTGTTGTTTGTCTGTGACCCCTCCCCCTTCCAGCACCTGATATATAATTATCTCCAGGTATGATTGAGCAACTGCCAAATTGTTTGTCTGCTTGTGTGCAAGAGGCATTGAATGGGAGCAGCATTTGGAAGGCATGCTGTTCCTTGTAGTGCCAATGGGAGATCCTGGGGGTGGCTCCTGGGTAAGTTAGCTCTCTGTCTGGAAGTGTTTTAGTAATAGCCTTTATCATGAGGCCTACTGTGACAAATTACATGGCCCTATGTGGGCACTGCTATTATGTAGGTTAGGACTGCTGTATCAGAGAAGCCGTGACGTGGCCAGCAGCTAAACATGTGTTTGCAAACATTTGTAACTAATTCTCTGAATTTTATTACCAGATAGGTTCAGGGATGGTTACAGGTAATTTTCAGTGTGCGGAAGGGAATTTAGGGGTGGGGATTTGCACCCCCCTCCTCTCTGTCTGTTGTTTGTCTGTGACCCCTCCCCCTTCCAGCACCTGATATATAATTATCTCCAGGTATGATTGAGCAACTGCCAAATTGTTTGTCTGCTTGTGTGCAAGAGGCATTGAATGGGAGCAGCATTTGGAAGGCATGCTGTTCCTTGTAGTGCCAATGGGAGATCCTGGGGGTGGCTCCTGGGTAAGTTAGCTCTCTGTCTGGAAGTGTTTTAGTAATAGCCTTTATCATGAGGCCTACTGTGACAAATTACATGGCCCTATGTGGGCACTGCTATTATGTAGGTTAGGACTGCTGTATCAGAGAAGCCGTGACGTGGCCAGCAGCTAAACATGTGTTTGCAAACATTTGTAACTAATTCTCTGAATTTTATTACCAGATAGGTTCAGGGATGGTTACAGGTAATTTTCAGTGTGCGGAAGGGAATTTAGGGGTGGGGATTTGCACCCCCCTCCTCTCTGTCTGTTGTTTGTCTGTGACCCCTCCCCCTTCCAGCACCTGATATATAATTATCTCCAGGTATGATTGAGCAACTGCCAAATTGTTTGTCTGCTTGTGTGCAAGAGGCATTGAATGGGAGCAGCATTTGGAAGGCATGCTGTTCCTTGTAGTGCCAATGGGAGATCCTAGGGGTGGCTCCTGGGTAAGTTAGCTCTCTGTCTGGAAGTGTTTTAGTAATAGCCTTTATCATGAGGCCTACTGTGACAAATTACATGGCCCTATGTGGGCACTGCTATTATGTAGGTTAGGACTGCTGTATCAGAGAAGCCGTGACGTGGCCAGCAGCTAAACATGTGTTTGCAAACATTTGTAACTAATTCTCTGAATTTTATTACCAGATAGGTTCAGGGATGGTTACAGGTAATTTTCAGTGTGCGGAAGGGAATTTAGGGGTGGGGATTTGCACCCCCCTCCTCTCTGTCTGTTATTTGTCTGTGACCCCTCCCCCTTCCAGCACCTGATATATAATTATCTCCAGGTATGATTGAGCAACTGCCAAATTGTTTGTCTGCTTGTGTGCAAGAGGCATTGAATGGGAGCAGCATTTGGAAGGCATGCTGTTCCTTGTAGTGCCAATGGGAGATCCTGGGGGTGGCTCCTGGGTAAGTTAGCTCTCTGTCTGGAAGTGTTTTAGTAATAGCCTTTATCATGAGGCCTACTGTGACAAATTACATGGCCCTATGTGGGCACTGCTATTATGTAGGTTAGGACTGCTGTATCAGAGAAGCCGTGACGTGGCCAGCAGCTAAACATGTGTTTGCAAACATTTGTAACTAATTCTCTGAATTTTATTACCAGATAGGTTCAGGGATGGTTACAGGTAATTTTCAGTGTGCGGAAGGGAATTTAGGGGTGGGGATTTGCACCCCCCTCCTCTCTGTCTGTTGTTTGTCTGTGACCCCTCCCCCTTCCAGCACCTGATATATAATTATCTCCAGGTATGATTGAGCAACTGCCAAATTGTTTGTCTGCTTGTGTGCAAGAGGCATTGAATGGGAGCAGCATTTGGAAGGCATGCTGTTCCTTGTAGTGCCAATGGGAGATCCTGGGGGTGGCTCCTGGGTAAGTTAGCTCTCTGTCTGGAAGTGTTTTAGTAATAGCCTTTATCATGAGGCCTACTGTGACAAATTACATGGCCCTATGTGGGCACTGCTATTATGTAGGTTAGGACTGCTGTATCAGAGAAGCCGTGACGTGGCCAGCAGCTAAACATGTGTTTGCAAACATTTGTAACTAATTCTCTGAATTTTATTACCAGATAGGTTCAGGGATGGTTACAGGTAATTTTCAGTGTGCGGAAGGGAATTTAGGGGTGGGGATTTGCACCCCCCTCCTCTCTGTCTGTTGTTTGTCTGTGACCCCTCCCCCTTCCAGCACCTGATATATAATTATCTCCAGGTATGATTGAGCAACTGCCAAATTGTTTGTCTGCTTGTGTGCAAGAGGCATTGAATGGGAGCAGCATTTGGAAGGCATGCTGTTCCTTGTAGTGCCAATGGGAGATCCTGGGGGTGGCTCCTGGGTAAGTTAGCTCTCTGTCTGGAAGTGTTTTAGTAATAGCCTTTATCATGAGGCCTACTGTGACAAATTACATGGCCCTATGTGGGCACTGCTATTATGTAGGTTAGGACTGCTGTATCAGAGAAGCCGTGACGTGGCCAGCAGCTAAACATGTGTTTGCAAACATTTGTAACTAATTCTCTGAATTTTATTACCAGATAGGTTCAGGGATGGTTACAGGTAATTTTCAGTGTGCGGAAGGGAATTTAGGGGTGGGGATTTGCACCCCCCTCCTCTCTGTCTGTTGTTTGTCTGTGACCCCTCCCCCTTCCAGCACCTGATATATAATTATCTCCAGGTATGATTGAGCAACTGCCAAATTGTTTGTCTGCTTGTGTGCAAGAGGCATTGAATGGGAGCAGCATTTGGAAGGCATGCTGTTCCTTGTAGTGCCAATGGGAGATCCTGGGGGTGGCTCCTGGGTAAGTTAGCTCTCTGTCTGGAAGTGTTTTAGTAATAGCCTTTATCATGAGGCCTACTGTGACAAATTACATGGCCCTATGTGGGCACTGCTATTATGTAGGTTAGGACTGCTGTATCAGAGAAGCCGTGACGTGGCCAGCAGCTAAACATGTGTTTGCAAACATTTGTAACTAATTCTCTGAATTTTATTACCAGATAGGTTCAGGGATGGTTACAGGTAATTTTCAGTGTGCGGAAGGGAATTTAGGGGTGGGGATTTGCACCCCCCTCCTCTCTGTCTGTTGTTTGTCTGTGACCCCTCCCCCTTCCAGCACCTGATATATAATTATCTCCAGGTATGATTGAGCAACTGCCAAATTGTTTGTCTGCTTGTGTGCAAGAGGCATTGAATGGGAGCAGCATTTGGAAGGCATGCTGTTCCTTGTAGTGCCAATGGGAGATCCTGGGGGTGGCTCCTGGGTAAGTTAGCTCTCTGTCTGGAAGTGTTTTAGTAATAGCCTTTATCATGAGGCCTACTGTGACAAATTACATGGCCCTATGTGGGCACTGCTATTATGTAGGTTAGGACTGCTGTATCAGAGAAGCCGTGACGTGGCCAGCAGCTAAACATGTGTTTGCAAACATTTGTAACTAATTCTCTGAATTTTATTACCAGATAGGTTCAGGGATGGTTACAGGTAATTTTCAGTGTGCGGAAGGGAATTTAGGGGTGGGGATTTGCACCCCCCTCCTCTCTGTCTGTTGTTTGTCTGTGACCCCTCCCCCTTCCAGCACCTGATATATAATTATCTCCAGGTATGATTGAGCAACTGCCAAATTGTTTGTCTGCTTGTGTGCAAGAGGCATTGAATGGGAGCAGCATTTGGAAGGCATGCTGTTCCTTGTAGTGCCAATGGGAGATCCTGGGGGTGGCTCCTGGGTAAGTTAGCTCTCTGTCTGGAAGTGTTTTAGTAATAGCCTTTATCATGAGGCCTACTGTGACAAATTACATGGCCCTATGTGGGCACTGCTATTATGTAGGTTAGGACTGCTGTATCAGAGAAGCCGTGACGTGGCCAGCAGCTAAACATGTGTTTGCAAACATTTGTAACTAATTCTCTGAATTTTATTACCAGATAGGTTCAGGGATGGTTACAGGTAATTTTCAGTGTGCGGAAGGGAATTTAGGGGTGGGGATTTGCACCCCCCTCCTCTCTGTCTGTTGTTTGTCTGTGACCCCTCCCCCTTCCAGCACCTGATATATAATTATCTCCAGGTATGATTGAGCAACTGCCAAATTGTTTGTCTGCTTGTGTGCAAGAGGCATTGAATGGGAGCAGCATTTGGAAGGCATGCTGTTCCTTGTAGTGCCAATGGGAGATCCTGGGGGTGGCTCCTGGGTAAGTTAGCTCTCTGTCTGGAAGTGTTTTAGTAATAGCCTTTATCATGAGGCCTACTGTGACAAATTACATGGCCCTATGTGGGCACTGCTATTATGTAGGTTAGGACTGCTGTATCAGAGAAGCCGTGACGTGGCCAGCAGCTAAACATGTGTTTGCAAACATTTGTAACTAATTCTCTGAATTTTATTACCAGATAGGTTCAGGGATGGTTACAGGTAATTTTCAGTGTGCGGAAGGGAATTTAGGGGTGGGGATTTGCACCCCCCTCCTCTCTGTCTGTTGTTTGTCTGTGACCCCTCCCCCTTCCAGCACCTGATATATAATTATCTCCAGGTATGATTGAGCAACTGCCAAATTGTTTGTCTGCTTGTGTGCAAGAGGCATTGAATGGGAGCAGCATTTGGAAGGCATGCTGTTCCTTGTAGTGCCAATGGGAGATCCTGGGGGTGGCTCCTGGGTAAGTTAGCTCTCTGTCTGGAAGTGTTTTAGTAATAGCCTTTATCATGAGGCCTACTGTGACAAATTACATGGCCCTATGTGGGCACTGCTATTATGTAGGTTAGGACTGCTGTATCAGAGAAGCCGTGACGTGGCCAGCAGCTAAACATGTGTTTGCAAACATTTGTAACTAATTCTCTGAATTTTATTACCAGATAGGTTCAGGGATGGTTACAGGTAATTTTCAGTGTGCGGAAGGGAATTTAGGGGTGGGGATTTGCACCCCCCTCCTCTCTGTCTGTTGTTTGTCTGTGACCCCTCCCCCTTCCAGCACCTGATATATAATTATCTCCAGGTATGATTGAGCAACTGCCAAATTGTTTGTCTGCTTGTGTGCAAGAGGCATTGAATGGGAGCAGCATTTGGAAGGCATGCTGTTCCTTGTAGTGCCAATGGGAGATCCTGGGGGTGGCTCCTGGGTAAGTTAGCTCTCTGTCTGGAAGTGTTTTAGTAATAGCCTTTATCATGAGGCCTACTGTGACAAATTACATGGCCCTATGTGGGCACTGCTATTATGTAGGTTAGGACTGCTGTATCAGAGAAGCCGTGACGTGGCCAGCAGCTAAACATGTGTTTGCAAACATTTGTAACTAATTCTCTGAATTTTATTACCAGATAGGTTCAGGGATGGTTACAGGTAATTTTCAGTGTGCGGAAGGGAATTTAGGGGTGGGGATTTGCACCCCCCTCCTCTCTGTCTGTTGTTTGTCTGTGACCCCTCCCCCTTCCAGCACCTGATATATAATTATCTCCAGGTATGATTGAGCAACTGCCAAATTGTCTGCTTGTGTGCAAGAGGCATTGAATGGGAGCAGCATTTGGAAGGCATGCTGTTCCTTGTAGTGCCAATGGGAGATCCTGGGGGTGGCTCCTGGGTAAGTTAGCTCTCTGTCTGGAAGTGTTTTAGTAATAGCCTTTATCATGAGGCCTACTGTGACAAATTACATGGCCCTATGTGGGCACTGCTATTATGTAGGTTAGGACTGCTGTATCAGAGAAGCCGTGACGTGGCCTGCAGCTAAACATGTGTTTGCAAACATTTGTAACTAATTCTCTGAATTTTATTACCAGATAGGTTCAGGGATGGTTACAGGTAATTTTCAGTGTGCGGAAGGGAATTTAGGGGTGGGGATTTGCACCCCCCTCCTCTCTGTCTGTTGTTTGTCTGTGACCCCTCCCCCTTCCAGCACCTGATATATAATTATCTCCAGGTATGATTGAGCAACTGCCAAATTGTTTGTCTGCTTGTGTGCAAGAGGCATTGAATGGGAGCAGCATTTGGAAGGCATGCTGTTCCTTGTAGTGCCAATGGGAGATCCTGGGGGTGGCTCCTGGGTAAGTTAGCTCTCTGTCTGGAAGTGTTTTAGTAATAGCCTTTATCATGAGGCCTACTGTGACAAATTACATGGCCCTATGTGGGCACTGCTATTATGTAGGTTAGGACTGCTGTATCAGAGAAGCCGTGACGTGGCCAGCAGCTAAACATGTGTTTGCAAACATTTGTAACTAATTCTCTGAATTTTATTACCAGATAGGTTCAGGGATGGTTACAGGTAATTTTCAGTGTGCGGAAGGGAATTTAGGGGTGGGGATTTGCACCCCCCTCCTCTCTGTCTGTTGTTTGTCTGTGACCCCTCCCCCTTCCAGCACCTGATATATAATTATCTCCAGGTATGATTGAGCAACTGCCAAATTGTTTGTCTGCTTGTGTGCAAGAGGCATTGAATGGGAGCAGCATTTGGAAGGCATGCTGTTCCTTGTAGTGCCAATGGGAGATCCTGGGGGTGGCTCCTGGGTAAGTTAGCTCTCTGTCTGGAAGTGTTTTAGTAATAGCCTTTATCATGAGGCCTACTGTGACAAATTACATGGCCCTATGTGGGCACTGCTATTATGTAGGTTAGGACTGCTGTATCAGAGAAGCCGTGACGTGGCCAGCAGCTAAACATGTGTTTGCAAACATTTGTAACTAATTCTCTGAATTTTATTACCAGATAGGTTCAGGGATGGTTACAGGTAATTTTCAGTGTGCGGAAGGGAATTTAGGGGTGGGGATTTGCACCCCCCTCCTCTCTGTCTGTTGTTTGTCTGTGACCCCTCCCCCTTCCAGCACCTGATATATAATTATCTCCAGGTATGATTGAGCAACTGCCAAATTGTTTGTCTGCTTGTGTGCAAGAGGCATTGAATGGGAGCAGCATTTGGAAGGCATGCTGTTCCTTGTAGTGCCAATGGGAGATCCTGGGGGTGGCTCCTGGGTAAGTTAGCTCTCTGTCTGGAAGTGTTTTAGTAATAGCCTTTATCATGAGGCCTACTGTGACAAATTACATGGCCCTATGTGGGCACTGCTATTATGTAGGTTAGGACTGCTGTATCAGAGAAGCCGTGACGTGGCCAGCAGCTAAACATGTGTTTGCAAACATTTGTAACTAATTCTCTGAATTTTATTACCAGATAGGTTCAGGGATGGTTACAGGTAATTTTCAGTGTGCGGAAGGGAATTTAGGGGTGGGGATTTGCACCCCCCTCCTCTCTGTCTGTTGTTTGTCTGTGACCCCTCCCCCTTCCAGCACCTGATATATAATTATCTCCAGGTATGATTGAGCAACTGCCAAATTGTTTGTCTGCTTGTGTGCAAGAGGCATTGAATGGGAGCAGCATTTGGAAGGCATGCTGTTCCTTGTAGTGCCAATGGGAGATCCTGGGGGTGGCTCCTGGGTAAGTTAGCTCTCTGTCTGGAAGTGTTTTAGTAATAGCCTTTATCATGAGGCCTACTGTGACAAATTACATGGCCCTATGTGGGCACTGCTATTATGTAGGTTAGGACTGCTGTATCAGAGAAGCCGTGACGTGGCCAGCAGCTAAACATGTGTTTGCAAACATTTGTAACTAATTCTCTGAATTTTATTACCAGATAGGTTCAGGGATGGTTACAGGTAATTTTCAGTGTGCGGAAGGGAATTTAGGGGTGGGGATTTGCACCCCCCTCCTCTCTGTCTGTTGTTTGTCTGTGACCCCTCCCCCTTCCAGCACCTGATATATAATTATCTCCAGGTATGATTGAGCAACTGCCAAATTGTTTGTCTGCTTGTGTGCAAGAGGCATTGAATGGGAGCAGCATTTGGAAGGCATGCTGTTCCTTGTAGTGCCAATGGGAGATCCTGGGGGTGGCTCCTGGGTAAGTTAGCTCTCTGTCTGGAAGTGTTTTAGTAATAGCCTTTATCATGAGGCCTACTGTGACAAATTACATGGCCCTATGTGGGCACTGCTATTATGTAGGTTAGGACTGCTGTATCAGAGAAGCCGTGACGTGGCCAGCAGCTAAACATGTGTTTGCAAACATTTGTAACTAATTCTCTGAATTTTATTACCAGATAGGTTCAGGGATGGTTACAGGTAATTTTCAGTGTGCGGAAGGGAATTTAGGGGTGGGGATTTGCACCCCCCTCCTCTCTGTCTGTTGTTTGTCTGTGACCCCTCCCCCTTCCAGCACCTGATATATAATTATCTCCAGGTATGATTGAGCAACTGCCAAATTGTTTGTCTGCTTGTGTGCAAGAGGCATTGAATGGGAGCAGCATTTGGAAGGCATGCTGTTCCTTGTAGTGCCAATGGGAGATCCTGGGGGTGGCTCCTGGGTAAGTTAGCTCTCTGTCTGGAAGTGTTTTAGTAATAGCCTTTATCATGAGGCCTACTGTGACAAATTACATGGCCCTATGTGGGCACTGCTATTATGTAGGTTAGGACTGCTGTATCAGAGAAGCCGTGACGTGGCCAGCAGCTAAACATGTGTTTGCAAACATTTGTAACTAATTCTCTGAATTTTATTACCAGATAGGTTCAGGGAGGGTTACAGGTAATTTTCAGTGTGCGGAAGGGAATTTAGGGGTGGGGATTTGCACCCCCCTCCTCTCTGTCTGTTGTTTGTCTGTGACCCCTCCCCCTTCCAGCACCTGATATATAATTATCTCCAGGTATGATTGAGCAACTGCCAAATTGTTTGTCTGCTTGTGTGCAAGAGGCATTGAATGGGAGCAGCATTTGGAAGGCATGCTGTTCGTTGTAGTGCCAATGGGAGATCCTGGGGGTGGCTCCTGGGTAAGTTAGCTCTCTGTCTGGAAGTGTTTTAGTAATAGCCTTTATCATGAGGCCTACTGTGACAAATTACATGGCCCTATGTGGGCACTGCTATTATGTAGGTTAGGACTGCTGTATCAGAGAAGCCGTGACGTGGCCAGCAGCTAAACATGTGTTTGCAAACATTTGTAACTAATTCTCTGAATTTTATTACCAGATAGGTTCAGGGGGGGTTACAGGTAATTTTCAGTGTGCGGAAGGGAATTTAGGGGTGGGGATTTGCACCCCCCTCCTCTCTGTCTGTTGTTTGTCTGTGACCCCTCCCCCTTCCAGCACCTGATATATAATTATCTCCAGGTATGATTGAGCAACTGCCAAATTGTTTGTCTGCTTGTGTGCAAGAGGCATTGAATGGGAGCAGCATTTGGAAGGCATGCTGTTCCTTGTAGTGCCAATGGGAGATCCTGGGGGTGGCTCCTGGGTAAGTTAGCTCTCTGTCTGGAAGTGTTTTAGTAATAGCCTTTATCATGAGGCCTACTGTGACAAATTACATGGCCCTATGTGGGCACTGCTATTATGTAGGTTAGGACTGCTGTATCAGAGAAGCCGTGACGTGGCCAGCAGCTAAACATGTGTTTGCAAACATTTGTAACTAATTCTCTGAATTTTATTACCAGATAGGTTCAGGGATGGTTACAGGTAATTTTCAGTGTGCGGAAGGGAATTTAGGGGTGGGGATTTGCACCCCCCTCCTCTCTGTCTGTTGTTTGTCTGTGACCCCTCCCCCTTCCAGCACCTGATATATAATTATCTCCAGGTATGATTGAGCAACTGCCAAATTGTTTGTCTGCTTGTGTGCAAGAGGCATTGAATGGGAGCAGCATTTGGAAGGCATGCTGTTCCTTGTAGTGCCAATGGGAGATCCTGGGGGTGGCTCCTGGGTAAGTTAGCTCTCTGTCTGGAAGTGTTTTAGTAATAGCCTTTATCATGAGGCCTACTGTGACAAATTACATGGCCCTATGTGGGCACTGCTATTATGTAGGTTAGGACTGCTGTATCAGAGAAGCCGTGACGTGGCCAGCAGCTAAACATGTGTTTGCAAACATTTGTAACTAATTCTCTGAATTTTATTACCAGATAGGTTCAGGGATGGTTACAGGTAATTTTCAGTGTGCGGAAGGGAATTTAGGGGTGGGGATTTGCACCCCCCTCCTCTCTGTCTGTTGTTTGTCTGTGACCCCTCCCCCTTCCAGCACCTGATATATAATTATCTCCAGGTATGATTGAGCAACTGCCAAATTGTTTGTCTGCTTGTGTGCAAGAGGCATTGAATGGGAGCAGCATTTGGAAGGCATGCTGTTCCTTGTAGTGCTAATGGGAGATCCTGGGGGTGGCTCCTGGGTAAGTTAGCTCTCTGTCTGGAAGTGTTTTAGTAATAGCCTTTATCATGAGGCCTACTGTGACAAATTACATGGCCCTATGTGGGCACTGCTATTATGTAGGTTAGGACTGCTGTATCAGAGAAGCCGTGACGTGGCCAGCAGCTAAACATGTGTTTGCAAACATTTGTAACTAATTCTCTGAATTTTATTACCAGATAGGTTCAGGGATGGTTACAGGTAATTTTCAGTGTGCGGAAGGGAATTTAGGGGTGGGGATTTGCACCCCCCTCCTCTCTGTCTGTTGTTTGTCTGTGACCCCTCCCCCTTCCAGCACCTGATATATAATTATCTCCAGGTATGATTGAGCAACTGCCAAATTGTTTGTCTGCTTGTGTGCAAGAGGCATTGAATGGGAGCAGCATTTGGAAGGCATGCTGTTCCTTGTAGTGCCAATGGGAGATCCTGGGGGTGGCTCCTGGGTAAGTTAGCTCTCTGTCTGGAAGTGTTTTAGTAATAGCCTTTATCATGAGGCCTACTGTGACAAATTACATGGCCCTATGTGGGCACTGCTATTATGTAGGTTAGGACTGCTGTATCAGAGAAGCCGTGACGTGGCCAGCAGCTAAACATGTGTTTGCAAACATTTGTAACTAATTCTCTGAATTTTATTACCAGATAGGTTCAGGGATGGTTACAGGTAATTTTCAGTGTGCGGAAGGGAATTTAGGGGTGGGGATTTGCACCCCCCTCCTCTCTGTCTGTTGTTTGTCTGTGACCCCTCCCCCTTCCAGCACCTGATATATAATTATCTCCAGGTATGATTGAGCAACTGCCAAATTGTTTGTCTGCTTGTGTGCAAGAGGCATTGAATGGGAGCAGCATTTGGAAGGCATGCTGTTCCTTGTAGTGCCAATGGGAGATCCTGGGGGTGGCTCCTGGGTAAGTTAGCTCTCTGTCTGGAAGTGTTTTAGTAATAGCCTTTATCATGAGGCCTACTGTGACAAATTACATGGCCCTATGTGGGCACTGCTATTATGTAGGTTAGGACTGCTGTATCAGAGAAGCCGTGACGTGGCCAGCAGCTAAACATGTGTTTGCAAACATTTGTAACTAATTCTCTGAATTTTATTACCAGATAGGTTCAGGGAGGGTTACAGGTAATTTTCAGTGTGCGGAAGGGAATTTAGGGGTGGGGATTTGCACCCCCCTCCTCTCTGTCTGTTGTTTGTCTGTGACCCCTCCCCCTTCCAGCACCTGATATATAATTATCTCCAGGTATGATTGAGCAACTGCCAAATTGTTTGTCTGCTTGTGTGCAAGAGGCATTGAATGGGAGCAGCATTTGGAAGGCATGCTGTTCCTTGTAGTGCCAATGGGAGATCCTGGGGGTGGCTCCTGGGTAAGTTAGCTCTCTGTCTGGAAGTGTTTTAGTAATAGCCTTTATCATGAGGCCTACTGTGACAAATTACATGGCCCTATGTGGGCACTGCTATTATGTAGGTTAGGACTGCTGTATCAGAGAAGCCGTGACGTGGCCAGCAGCTAAACATGTGTTTGCAAACATTTGTAACTAATTCTCTGAATTTTATTACCAGATAGGTTCAGGGATGGTTACAGGTAATTTTCAGTGTGCGGAAGGGAATTTAAGGGTGGGGATTTGCACCCCCCTCCTCTCTGTCTGTTGTTTGTCTGTGACCCCTCCCCCTTCCAGCACCTGATATATAATTATCTCCAGGTATGATTGAGCAACTGCCAAATTGTTTGTCTGCTTGTGTGCAAGAGGCATTGAATGGGAGCAGCATTTGGAAGGCATGCTGTTCCTTGTAGTGCCAATGGGAGATCCTGGGGGTGGCTCCTGGGTAAGTTAGCTCTCTGTCTGGAAGTGTTTTAGTAATAGCCTTTATCATGAGGCCTACTGTGACAAATTACATGGCCCTATGTGGGCACTGCTATTATGTAGGTTAGGACTGCTGTATCAGAGAAGCCGTGACGTGGCCAGCAGCTAAACATGTGTTTGCAAACATTTGTAACTAATTCTCTGAATTTTATTACCAGATAGGTTCAGGGAAGGTTACAGGTAATTTTCAGTGTGCAGAAGGGAATTTAGGGGTGGGGATTTGCACCCCCCTCCTCTCTGTCTGTTGTTTGTCTGTGACCCCTCCCCCTTCCAGCACCTGATATATAATTATCTCCAGGTATGATTGAGCAACTGCCAAATTGTTTGTCTGCTTGTGTGCAAGAGGCATTGAATGGGAGCAGCATTTGGAAGGCATGCTGTTCCTTGTAGTGCCAATGGGAGATCCTGGGGGTGGCTCCTGGGTAAGTTAGCTCTCTGTCTGGAAGTGTTTTAGTAATAGCCTTTATCATGAGGCCTACTGTGACAAATTACATGGCCCTATGTGGGCACTGCTATTATGTAGGTTAGGACTGCTGTATCAGAGAAGCCGTGACGTGGCCAGCAGCTAAACATGTGTTTGCAAACATTTGTAACTAATTCTCTGAATTTTATTACCAGATAGGTTCAGGGATGGTTACAGGTAATTTTCAGTGTGCGGAAGGGAATTTAGGGGTGGGGATTTGCACCCCCCTCCTCTCTGTCTGTTGTTTGTCTGTGAACCCTCCCCCTTCCAGCATCTGATATATAATTATCTCCAGGTATGATTGAGCAACTGCCAAATTGTTTGTCTGCTTGTGTGCAAGAGGCATTGAATGGGAGCAGCATTTGGAAGGCATGCTGTTCCTTGTAGTGCCAATGGGAGATCCTGGGGGTGGCTCCTGGGTAAGTTAGCTCTCTGTCTGGAAGTGTTTTAGTAATAGCCTTTATCATGAGGCCTACTGTGACAAATTACATGGCCCTATGTGGGCACTGCTATTATGTAGGTTAGGACTGCTGTATCAGAGAAGCCGTGACGTGGCCAGCAGCTAAACATGTGTTTGCAAACATTTGTAACTAATTCTCTGAATTTTATTACCAGATAGGTTCAGGGATGGTTACAGGTAATTTTCAGTGTGCGGAAGGGAATTTAGGGGTGGGGATTTGCACCCCCCTCCTCTCTGTCTGTTGTTTGTCTGTGACCCCTCCCCCTTCCAGCACCTGATATATAATTATCTCCAGGTATGATTGAGCAACTGCCAAATTGTTTGTCTGCTTGTGTGCAAGAGGCATTGAATGGGAGCAGCATTTGGAAGGCATGCTGTTCCTTGTAGTGCCAATGGGAGATCCTGGGGGTGGCTCCTGGGTAAGTTAGCTCTCTGTCTGGAAGTGTTTTAGTAATAGCCTTTATCATGAGGCCTACTGTGACAAATTACATGGCCCTATGTGGGCACTGCTATTATGTAGGTTAGGACTGCTGTATCAGAGAAGCCGTGACGTGGCCAGCAGCTAAACATGTGTTTGCAAACATTTGTAACTAATTCTCTGAATTTTATTACCAGATAGGTTCAGGGATGGTTACAGGTAATTTTCAGTGTGCGGAAGGGAATTTAGGGGTGGGGATTTGCACCCCCCTCCTCTCTGTCTGTTGTTTGTCTGTGACCCCTCCCCCTTCCAGCACCTGATATATAATTATCTCCAGGTATGATTGAGCAACTGCCAAATTGTTTGTCTGCTTGTGTGCAAGAGGCATTGAATGGGAGCAGCATTTGGAAGGCATGCTGTTCCTTGTAGTGCCAATGGGAGATCCTGGGGGTGGCTCCTGGGTAAGTTAGCTCTCTGTCTGGAAGTGTTTTAGTAATAGCCTTTATCATGAGGCCTACTGTGACAAATTACATGGCCCTATGTGGGCACTGCTATTATGTAGGTTAGGACTGCTGTATCAGAGAAGCCGTGACGTGGCCAGCAGCTAAACATGTGTTTGCAAACATTTGTAACTAATTCTCTGAATTTTATTACCAGATAGGTTCAGGGATGGTTACAGGTAATTTTCAGTGTGCGGAAGGGAATTTAGGGGTGGGGATTTGCACCCCCCTCCTCTCTGTCTGTTGTTTGTCTGTGACCCCTCCCCCTTCCAGCACCTGATATATAATTATCTCCAGGTATGATTGAGCAACTGCCAAATTGTTTGTCTGCTTGTGTGCAAGAGGCATTGAATGGGAGCAGCATTTGGAAGGCATGCTGTTCCTTGTAGTGCCAATGGGAGATCCTGGGGGTGGCTCCTGGGTAAGTTAGCTCTCTGTCTGGAAGTGTTTTAGTAATAGCCTTTATCATGAGGCCTACTGTGACAAATTACATGGCCCTATGTGGGCACTGCTATTATGTAGGTTAGGACTGCTGTATCAGAGAAGCCGTGACGTGGCCAGCAGCTAAACATGTGTTTGCAAACATTTGTAACTAATTCTCTGAATTTTATTACCAGATAGGTTCAGGGATGGTTACAGGTAATTTTCAGTGTGCGGAAGGGAATTTAGGGGTGGGGATTTGCACCCCTCTCCTCTCTGTCTGTTGTTTGTCTGTGACCCCTCCCCCTTCCAGCACCTGATATATAATTATCTCCAGGTATGATTGAGCAACTGCCAAATTGTTTGTCTGCTTGTGTGCAAGAGGCATTGAATGGGAGCAGCATTTGGAAGGCATGCTGTTCCTTGTAGTGCCAATGGGAGATCCTGGGGGTGGCTCCTGGGTAAGTTAGCTCTCTGTCTGGAAGTGTTTTAGTAATAGCCTTTATCATGAGGCCTACTGTGACAAATTACATGGCCCTATGTGGGCACTGCTATTATGTAGGTTAGGACTGCTGTATCAGAGAAGCCGTGACGTGGCCAGCAGCTAAACATGTGTTTGCAAACATTTGTAACTAATTCTCTGAATTTTATTACCAGATAGGTTCAGGGATGGTTACAGGTAATTTTCAGTGTGCGGAAGGGAATTTAGGGGTGGGGATTTGCACCCCCCTCCTCTCTGTCTGTTGTTTGTCTGTGACCCCTCCCCCTTCCAGCACCTGATATATAATTATCTCCAGGTATGATTGAGCAACTGCCAAATTGTTTGTCTGCTTGTGTGCAAGAGGCATTGAATGGGAGCAGCATTTGGAAGGCATGCTGTTCCTTGTAGTGCCAATGGGAGATCCTGGGGGTGGCTCCTGGGTAAGTTAGCTCTCTGTCTGGAAGTGTTTTAGTAATAGCCTTTATCATGAGGCCTACTGTGACAAATTACATGGCCCTATGTGGGCACTGCTATTATGTAGGTTAGGACTGCTGTATCAGAGAAGCCGTGACGTGGCCAGCAGCTAAACATGTGTTTGCAAACATTTGTAACTAATTCTCTGAATTTTATTACCAGATAGGTTCAGGGATGGTTACAGGTAATTTTCAGTGTGCGGAAGGGAATTTAGGGGTGGGGATTTGCACCCCCCTCCTCTCTGTCTGTTGTTTGTCTGTGACCCCTCCCCCTTCCAGCACCTGATATATAATTATCTCCAGGTATGATTGAGCAACTGCCAAATTGTTTGTCTGCTTGTGTGCAAGAGGCATTGAATGGGAGCAGCATTTGGAAGGCATGCTGTTCCTTGTAGTGCCAATGGGAGATCCTGGGGGTGGCTCCTGGGTAAGTTAGCTCTCTGTCTGGAAGTGTTTTAGTAATAGCCTTTATCATGAGGCCTACTGTGACAAATTACATGGCCCTATGTGGGCACTGCTATTATGTAGGTTAGGACTGCTGTATCAGAGAAGCCGTGACGTGGCCAGCAGCTAAACATGTGTTTGCAAACATTTGTAACTAATTCTCTGAATTTTATTACCAGATAGGTTCAGGGATGGTTACAGGTAATTTTCAGTGTGCGGAAGGGAATTTAGGGGTGGGGATTTGCACCCCCCTCCTCTCTGTCTGTTGTTTGTCTGTGACCCCTCCCCCTTCCAGCACCTGATATATAATTATCTCCAGGTATGATTGAGCAACTGCCAAATTGTTTGTCTGCTTGTGTGCAAGAGGCATTGAATGGGAGCAGCATTTGGAAGGCATGCTGTTCCTTGTAGTGCCAATGGGAGATCCTGGGGGTGGCTCCTGGGTAAGTTAGCTCTCTGTCTGGAAGTGTTTTAGTAATAGCCTTTATCATGAGGCCTACTGTGACAAATTACATGGCCCTATGTGGGCACTGCTATTATGTAGGTTAGGACTGCTGTATCAGAGAAGCCGTGACGTGGCCAGCAGCTAAACATGTGTTTGCAAACATTTGTAACTAATTCTCTGAATTTTATTACCAGATAGGTTCAGGGATGGTTACAGGTAATTTTCAGTGTGCGGAAGGGAATTTAGGGGTGGGGATTTGCACCCCCCTCCTCTCTGTCTGTTGTTTGTCTGTGACCCCTCCCCCTTCCAGCACCTGATATATAATTATCTCCAGGTATGATTGAGCAACTGCCAAATTGTTTGTCTGCTTGTGTGCAAGAGGCATTGAATGGGAGCAGCATTTGGAAGGCATGCTGTTCCTTGTAGTGCCAATGGGAGATCCTGGGGGTGGCTCCTGGGTAAGTTAGCTCTCTGTCTGGAAGTGTTTTAGTAATAGCCTTTATCATGAGGCCTACTGTGACAAATTACATGGCCCTATGTGGGCACTGCTATTATGTAGGTTAGGACTGCTGTATCAGAGAAGCCGTGACGTGGCCAGCAGCTAAACATGTGTTTGCAAACATTTGTAACTAATTCTCTGAATTTTATTACCAGATAGGTTCAGGGATGGTTACAGGTAATTTTCAGTGTGCGGAAGGGAATTTAGGGGTGGGGATTTGCACCCCCCTCCTCTCTGTCTGTTGTTTGTCTGTGACCCCTCCCCCTTCCAGCACCTGATATATAATTATCTCCAGGTATGATTGAGCAACTGCCAAATTGTTTGTCTGCTTGTGTGCAAGAGGCATTGAATGGGAGCAGCATTTGGAAGGCATGCTGTTCCTTGTAGTGCCAATGGGAGATCCTGGGGGTGGCTCCTGGGTAAGTTAGCTCTCTGTCTGGAAGTGTTTTAGTAATAGCCTTTATCATGAGGCCTACTGTGACAAATTACATGGCCCTATGTGGGCACTGCTATTATGTAGGTTAGGACTGCTGTATCAGAGAAGCCGTGACGTGGCCAGCAGCTAAACATGTGTTTGCAAACATTTGTAACTAATTCTCTGAATTTTATTACCAGATAGGTTCAGGGATGGTTACAGGTAATTTTCAGTGTGCGGAAGGGAATTTAGGGGTGGGGATTTGCACCCCCCTCCTCTCTGTCTGTTGTTTGTCTGTGACCCCTCCCCCTTCCAGCACCTGATATATAATTATCTCCAGGTATGATTGAGCAACTGCCAAATTGTTTGTCTGCTTGTGTGCAAGAGGCATTGAATGGGAGCAGCATTTGGAAGGCATGCTGTTCCTTGTAGTGCCAATGGGAGATCCTGGGGGTGGCTCCTGGGTAAGTTAGCTCTCTGTCTGGAAGTGTTTTAGTAATAGCCTTTATCATGAGGCCTACTGTGACAAATTACATGGCCCTATGTGGGCACTGCTATTATGTAGGTTAGGACTGCTGTATCAGAGAAGCCGTGACGTGGCCAGCAGCTAAACATGTGTTTGCAAACATTTGTAACTAATTCTCTGAATTTTATTACCAGATAGGTTCAGGGATGGTTACAGGTAATTTTCAGTGTGCGGAAGGGAATTTAGGGGTGGGGATTTGCACCCCCCTCCTCTCTGTCTGTTGTTTGTCTGTGACCCCTCCCCCTTCCAGCACCTGATATATAATTATCTCCAGGTATGATTGAGCAACTGCCAAATTGTTTGTCTGCTTGTGTGCAAGAGGCATTGAATGGGAGCAGCATTTGGAAGGCATGCTGTTCCTTGTAGTGCCAATGGGAGATCCTGGGGGTGGCTCCTGGGTAAGTTAGCTCTCTGTCTGGAAGTGTTTTAGTAATAGCCTTTATCATGAGGCCTACTGTGACAAATTACATGGCCCTATGTGGGCACTGCTATTATGTAGGTTAGGACTGCTGTATCAGAGAAGCCGTGACGTGGCCAGCAGCTAAACATGTGTTTGCAAACATTTGTAACTAATTCTCTGAATTTTATTACCAGACAGGTTCAGGGATGGTTACAGGTAATTTTCAGTGTGCGGAAGGGAATTTAGGGGTGGGGATTTGCACCCCCCTCCTCTCTGTCTGTTGTTTGTCTGTGACCCCTCCCCCTTCCAGCACCTGATATATAATTATCTCCAGGTATGATTGAGCAACTGCCAAATTGTTTGTCTGCTTGTGTGCAAGAGGCATTGAATGGGAGCAGCATTTGGAAGGCATGCTGTTCCTTGTAGTGCCAATGGGAGATCCTGGGGGTGGCTCCTGGGTAAGTTAGCTCTCTGTCTGGAAGTGTTTTAGTAATAGCCTTTATCATGAGGCCTACTGTGACAAATTACATGGCCCTATGTGGGCACTGCTATTATGTAGGTTAGGACTGCTGTATCAGAGAAGCCGTGACGTGGCCAGCAGCTAAACATGTGTTTGCAAACATTTGTAACTAATTCTCTGAATTTTATTACCAGATAGGTTCAGGGATGGTTACAGGTAATTTTCAGTGTGCGGAAGGGAATTTAGGGGTGGGGATTTGCACCCCCCTCCTCTCTGTCTGTTGATTGTCTGTGACCCCTCCCCCTTCCAGCACCTGATATATAATTATCTCCAGGTATGATTGAGCAACTGCCAAATTGTTTGTCTGCTTGTGTGCAAGAGGCATTGAATGGGAGCAGCATTTGGAAGGCATGCTGTTCCTTGTAGTGCCAATGGGAGATCCTGGGGGTGGCTCCTGGGTAAGTTAGCTCTCTGTCTGGAAGTGTTTTAGTAATAGCCTTTATCATGAGGCCTACTGTGACAAATTACATGGCCCTATGTGGGCACTGCTATTATGTAGGTTAGGACTGCTGTATCAGAGAAGCCGTGACGTGGCCAGCAGCTAAACATGTGTTTGCAAACATTTGTAACTAATTCTCTGAATTTTATTACCAGATAGGTTCAGGGATGGTTACAGGTAATTTTCAGTGTGCGGAAGGGAATTTAGGGGTGGGGATTTGCACCCCCCTCCTCTCTGTCTGTTGTTTGTCTGTGACCCCTCCCCCTTCCAGCACCTGATATATAATTATCTCCAGGTATGATTGAGCAACTGCCAAATTGTTTGTCTGCTTGTGTGCAAGAGGCATTGAATGGGAGCAGCATTTGGAAGGCATGCTGTTCCTTGTAGTGCCAATGGGAGATCCTGGGGGTGGCTCCTGGGTAAGTTAGCTCTCTGTCTGGAAGTGTTTTAGTAATAGCCTTTATCATGAGGCCTACTGTGACAAATTACATGGCCCTATGTGGGCACTGCTATTATGTAGGTTAGGACTGCTGTATCAGAGAAGCCGTGACGTGGCCAGCAGCTAAACATGTGTTTGCAAACATTTGTAACTAATTCTCTGAATTTTATTACCAGATAGGTTCAGGGATGGTTACAGGTAATTTTCAGTGTGCGGAAGGGAATTTAGGGGTGGGGATTTGCACCCCCCTCCTCTCTGTCTGTTGTTTGTCTGTG
This sequence comes from Pseudophryne corroboree, assembly GCF_028390025.1. Classification (NCBI taxonomy): domain Eukaryota; kingdom Metazoa; phylum Chordata; class Amphibia; order Anura; family Myobatrachidae; genus Pseudophryne; species Pseudophryne corroboree. Next base: position 78,272 of record NW_026967910.1, on the reverse strand, counting down.
ACCCCTCCCCCTTCCAGCACCTGATATATAATTATCTCCAGGTATGATTGAGCAACTGCCAAATTGTTTGTCTGCTTGTGTGCAAGAGGCATTGAATGGGAGCAGCATTTGGAAGGCATGCTGTTCCTTGTAGTGCCAATGGGAGATCCTGGGGGTGGCTCCTGGGTAAGTTAGCTCTCTGTCTGGAAGTGTTTTAGTAATAGCCTTTATCATGAGGCCTACTGTGACAAATTACATGGCCCTATGTGGGCACTGCTATTATGTAGGTTAGGACTGCTGTATCAGAGAAGCCGTGACGTGGCCAGCAGCTAAACATGTGTTTGCAAACATTTGTAACTAATTCTCTGAATTTTATTACCAGACAGGTTCAGGGATGGTTACAGGTAATTTTCAGTGTGCGGAAGGGAATTTAGGGGTGGGGATTTGCACCCCCCTCCTCTCTGTCTGTTGTTTGTCTGTGACCCCTCCCCCTTCCAGCACCTGATATATAATTATCTCCAGGTATGATTGAGCAACTGCCAAATTGTTTGTCTGCTTGTGTGCAAGAGGCATTGAATGGGAGCAGCATTTGGAAGGCATGCTGTTCCTTGTAGTGCCAATGGGAGATCCTGGGGGTGGCTCCTGGGTAAGTTAGCTCTCTGTCTGGAAGTGTTTTAGTAATAGCCTTTATCATGAGGCCTACTGTGACAAATTACATGGCCCTATGTGGGCACTGCTATTATGTAGGTTAGGACTGCTGTATCAGAGAAGCCGTGATGTGGCCAGCAGCTAAACATGTGTTTGCAAACATTTGTAACTAATTCTCTGAATTTTATTACCAGACAGGTTCAGGGATGGTTACAGGTAATTTTCAGTGTGCGGAAGGGAATTTAGGGGTGGGGATTTGCACCCCCCTCCTCTCTGTCTGTTGTTTGTCTGTGACCCCTCCCCCTTCCAGCACCTGATATATAATTATCTCCAGGTATGATTGAGCAACTGCCAAATTGTTTGTCTGCTTGTGTGCAAGAGGCATTGAATGGGAGCAGCATTTGGAAGGCATGCTGTTCCTTGTAGTGCCAATGGGAGATCCTGGGGGTGGCTCCTGGGTAAGTTAGCTCTCTGTCTGGAAGTGTTTTAGTAATAGCCTTTATCATGAGGCCTACTGTGACAAATTACATGGCCCTATGTGGGCACTGCTATTATGTAGGTTAGGACTGCTGTATCAGAGAAGCCGTGACGTGGCCAGCAGCTAAACATGTGTTTGCAAACATTTGTAACTAATTCTCTGAATTTTATTACCAGATAGGTTCAGGGATGGTTACAGGTAATTTTCAGTGTGCGGAAGGGAATTTAGGGGTGGGGATTTGCACCCCCCTCCTCTCTGTCTGTTGTTTGTCTGTGACCCCTCCCCCTTCCAGCACCTGATATATAATTATCTCCAGGTATGATTGAGCAACTGCCAAATTGTTTGTCTACTTGTGTGCAAGAGGCATTGAATGGGAGCAGCATTTGGAAGGCATGCTGTTCCTTGTAGTGCCAATGGGAGATCCTGGGGGTGGCTCCTGGGTAAGTTAGCTCTCTGTCTGGAAGTGTTTTAGTAATAGCCTTTATCATGAGGCCTACTGTGACAAATTACATGGCCCTATGTGGGCACTGCTATTATGTAGGTTAGGACTGCTGTATCAGAGAAGCCGTGACGTGGCCAGCAGCTAAACATGTGTTTGCAAACATTTGTAACTAATTCTCTGAATTTTATTACCAGATAGGTTCAGGGATGGTTACAGGTAATTTTCAGTGTGCGGAAGGGAATTTAGGGGTGGGGATTTGCACCCCCCTCCTCTCTGTCTGTTGTTTGTCTGTGACCCCTCTCCCTTCCAGCACCTGATATATAATTATCTCCAGGTATGATTGAGCAACTGCCAAATTGTTTGTCTGCTTGTGTGCAAGAGGCATTGAATGGGAGCAGCATTTGGAAGGCATGCTGTTCCTTGTAGTGCCAATGGGAGATCCTGGGGGTGGCTCCTGGGTAAGTTAGCTCTCTGTCTGGAAGTGTTTTAGTAATAGCCTTTATCATGAGGCCTACTGTGACAAATTACATGGCCCTATGTGGGCACTGCTATTATGTAGGTTAGGACTGCTGTATCAGAGAAGCCGTGACGTGGCCAGCAGCTAAACATGTGTTTGCAAACATTTGTAACTAATTCTCTGAATTTTATTACCAGATAGGTTCAGGGATGGTTACAGGTAATTTTCAGTGTGCGGAAGGGAATTTAGGGGTGGGGATTTGCACCCCCCTCCTCTCTGTCTGTTGTTTGTCTGTGACCCCTCCCCCTTCCAGCACCTGATATATAATTATCTCCAGGTATGATTGAGCAACTGCCAAATTGTTTGTCTGCTTGTGTGCAAGAGGCATTGAATGGGAGCAGCATTTGGAAGGCATGCTGTTCCTTGTAGTGCCAATGGGAGATCCTGGGGGTGGCTCCTGGGTAAGTTAGCTCTCTGTCTGGAAGTGTTTTAGTAATAGCCTTTATCATGAGGCCTACTGTGACAAATTACATGGCCCTATGTGGGCACTGCTATTATGTAGGTTAGGACTGCTGTATCAGAGAAGCTGTGACGTGGCCAGCAGCTAAACATGTGTTTGCAAACATTTGTAACTAATTCTCTGAATTTTATTACCAGATAGGTTCAGGGATGGTTACAGGTAATTTTCAGTGTGCGGAAGGGAATTTAGGGGTGGGGATTTGCACCCCCCTCCTCTCTGTCTGTTGTTTGTCTGTGACCCCTCCCCCTTCCAGCACCTGATATATAATTATCTCCAGGTATGATTGAGCAACTGCCAAATTGTTTGTCTGCTTGTGTGCAAGAGGCATTGAATGGGAGCAGCATTTGGAAGGCATGCTGTTCCTTGTAGTGCCAATGGGAGATCCTGGGGGTGGCTCCTGGGTAAGTTAGCTCTCTGTCTGGAAGTGTTTTAGTAATAGCCTTTATCATGAGGCCTACTGTGACAAATTACATGGCCCTATGTGGGCACTGCTATTATGTAGGTTAGGACTGCTGTATCAGAGAAGCCGTGACGTGGCCAGCAGCTAAACATGTGTTTGCAAACATTTGTAACTAATTCTCTGAATTTTATTACCAGATAGGTTCAGGGATGGTTACAGGTAATTTTCAGTGTGCGGAAGGGAATTTAGGGGTGGGGATTTGCACCCCCCTCCTCTCTGTCTGTTGTTTGTCTGTGACCCCTCCCCCTTCCAGCACCTGATATATAATTATCTCCAGGTATGATTGAGCAACTGCCAAATTGTTTGTCTGCTTGTGTGCAAGAGGCATTGAATGGGAGCAGCATTTGGAAGGCATGCTGTTCCTTGTAGTGCCAATGGGAGATCCTGGGGGTGGCTCCTGGGTAAGTTAGCTCTCTGTCTGGAAGTGTTTTAGTAATAGCCTTTATCATGAGGCCTACTGTGACAAATTACATGGCCCTATGTGGGCACTGCTATTATGTAGGTTAGGACTGCTGTATCAGAGAAGCCGTGACGTGGCCAGCAGCTAAACATGTGTTTGCAAACATTTGTAACTAATTCTCTGAATTTTATTACCAGATAGGTTCAGGGATGGTTACAGGTAATTTTCAGTGTGCGGAAGGGAATTTAGGGGTGGGGATTTGCACCCCCCTCCTCTCTGTCTGTTGTTTGTCTGTGACCCCTCCCCCTTCCAGCACCTGATATATAATTATCTCCAGGTATGATTGAGCAACTGCCAAATTGTTTGTCTGCTTGTGTGCAAGAGGCATTGAATGGAGCAGCATTTGGAAGGCATGCTGTTCCTTGTAGTGCCAATGGGAGATCCTGGTGGTGGCTCCTGGGTAAGTTAGCTCTCTGTCTGGAAGTGTTTTAGTAATAGCCTTTATCATGAGGCCTACTGTGACAAATTACATGGCCCTATGTGGGCACTGCTATTATGTAGGTTAGGACTGCTGTATCAGAGAAGCCGTGACGTGGCCAGCAGCTAAACATGTGTTTGCAAACATTTGTAACTAATTCTCTGAATTTTATTACCAGATAGGTTCAGGGATGGTTACAGGTAATTTTCAGTGTGCGGAAGGGAATTTAGGGGTGGGGATTTGCACCCCCCTCCTCTCTGTCTGTTGTTTGTCTGTGACCCCTCCCCCTTCCAGCACCTGATATATAATTATCTCCAGGTATGATTGAGCAACTGCCAAATTGTTTGTCTGCTTGTGTGCAAGAGGCATTGAATGGGAGCAGCATTTGGAAGGCATGCTGTTCCTTGTAGTGCCAATGGGAGATCCTGGGGGTGGCTCCTGGGTAAGTTAGCTCTCTGTCTGGAAGTGTTTTAGTAATAGCCTTTATCATGAGGCCTACTGTGACAAATTACATGGCCCTATGTGGGCACTGCTATTATGTAGGTTAGGACTGCTGTATCAGAGAAGCCGTGACGTGGCCAGCAGCTAAACATGTGTTTGCAAACATTTGTAACTAATTCTCTGAATTTTATTACCAGATAGGTTCAGGGATGGTTACAGGTAATTTTCAGTGTGCGGAAGGGGAATTTAGGGGTGGGGATTTGCACCCCCCTCCTCTCTGTCTGTTGTTTGTCTGTGACCCCTCCCCCTTCCAGCACCTGATATATAATTATCTCCAGGTATGATTGAGCAACTGCCAAATTGTTTGTCTGCTTGTGTGCAAGAGGCATTGAATGGGAGCAGCATTTGGAAGGCATGCTGTTCCTTGTAGTGCCAATGGGAGATCCTGGGGGTGGCTCCTGGGTAAGTTAGCTCTCTGTCTGGAAGTGTTTTAGTAATAGCCTTTATCATGAGGCCTACTGTGACAAATTACATGGCCCTATGTGGGCACTGCTATTATGTAGGTTAGGACTGCTGTATCAGAGAAGCCGTGACGTGGCCAGCAGCTAAACATGTGTTTGCAAACATTTGTAACTAATTCTCTGAATTTTATTACCAGATAGGTTCAGGGATGGTTACAGGTAATTTTCAGTGTGCGGAAGGGAATTTAGGGGTGGGGATTTGCACCCCCCTCCTCTCTGTCTGTTGTTTGTCTGTGACCCCTCCCCCTTCCAGCACCTGATATATAATTATCTCCAGGTATGATTGAGCAACTGCCAATTGTTTGTCTGCTTGTGTGCAAGAGGCATTGAATGGGAGCAGCATTTGGAAGGCATGCTGTTCCTTGTAGTGCCAATGGGAGATCCTGGGGGTGGCTCCTGGGTAAGTTAGCTCTCTGTCTGGAAGTGTTTTAGTAATAGCCTTTATCATGAGGCCTACTGTGACAAATTACATGGCCCTATGTGGGCACTGCTATTATGTAGGTTAGGACTGCTGTATCAGAGAAGCCGTGACGTGGCCAGCAGCTAAACATGTGTTTGCAAACATTTGTAACTAATTCTCTGAATTTTATTACCAGATAGGTTCAGGGATGGTTACAGGTAATTTTCAGTGTGCGGAAGGGAATTTAGGGGTGGGGATTTGCACCCCCCTCCTCTCTGTCTGTTGTTTGTCTGTGACCCCTCCCCCTTCCAGCACCTGATATATAATTATCTCCAGGTATGATTGAGCAACTGCCAAATTGTTTGTCTGCTTGTGTGCAAGAGGCATTGAATGGGAGCAGCATTTGGAAGGCATGCTGTTCCTTGTAGTGCCAATGGGAGATCCTGGGGGTGGCTCCTGGGTAAGTTAGCTCTCTGTCTGGAAGTGTTTTAGTAATAGCCTTTATCATGAGGCCTACTGTGACAAATTACATGGCCCTATGTGGGCACTGCTATTATGTAGGTTAGGACTGCTGTATCAGAGAAGCCGTGACGTGGCCAGCAGCTAAACATGTGTTTGCAAACATTTGTAACTAATTCTCTGAATTTTATTACCAGATAGGTTCAGGGATGGTTACAGGTAATTTTCAGTGTGCGGAAGGGAATTTAGGGGTGGGGATTTGCACCCCCCTCCTCTCTGTCTGTTGTTTGTCTGTGACCCCTCCCCCTTCCAGCACCTGATATATAATTATCTCCAGGTATGATTGAGCAACTGCCAAATTGTTTGTCTGCTTGTGTGCAAGAGGCATTGAATGGGAGCAGCATTTGGAAGGCATGCTGTTCCTTGTAGTGCCAATGGGAGATCCTGGGGGTGGCTCCTGGGTAAGTTAGCTCTCTGTCTGGAAGTGTTTTAGTAATAGCCTTTATCATGAGGCCTACTGTGACAAATTACATGGCCCTATGTGGGCACTGCTATTATGTAGGTTAGGACTGCTGTATCAGAGAAGCCGTGACGTGGCCAGCAGCTAAACATGTGTTTGCAAACATTTGTAACTAATTCTCTGAATTTTATTACCAGATAGGTTCAGGGATGGTTACAGGTAATTTTCAGTGTGCGGAAGGGAATTTAGGGGTGGGGATTTGCACCCCCCTCCTCTCTGTCTGTTGTTTGTCTGTGACCCCTCCCCCTTCCAGCACCTGATATATAATTATCTCCAGGTATGATTGAGCAACTGCCAAATTGTTTGTCTGCTTGTGTGCAAGAGGCATTGAATGGGAGCAGCATTTGGAAGGCATGCTGTTCCTTGTAGTGCCAATGGGAGATCCTGGGGGTGGCTCCTGGGTAAGTTAGCTCTCTGTCTGGAAGTGTTTTAGTAATAGCCTTTATCATGAGGCCTACTGTGACAAATTACATGGCCCTATGTGGGCACTGCTATTATGTAGGTTAGGACTGCTGTATCAGAGAAGCCGTGACGTGGCCAGCAGCTAAACATGTGTTTGCAAACATTTGTAACTAATTCTCTGAATTTTATTACCAGATAGGTTCAGGGATGGTTACAGGTAATTTTCAGTGTGCGGAAGGGAATTTAGGGGTGGGGATTTGCACCCCCCTCCTCTCTGTCTGTTGTTTGTCTGTGACCCCTCCCCCTTCCAGCACCTGATATATAATTATCTCCAGGTATGATTGAGCAACTGCCAAATTGTTTGTCTGCTTGTGTGCAAGAGGCATTGAATGGGAGCAGCATTTGGAAGGCATGCTGTTCCTTGTAGTGCCAATGGGAGATCCTGGGGGTGGCTCCTGGGTAAGTTAGCTCTCTGTCTGGAAGTGTTTTAGTAATAGCCTTTATCATGAGGCCTACTGTGACAAATTACATGGCCCTATGTGGGCACTGCTATTATGTAGGTTAGGACTGCTGTATCAGAGAAGCCGTGACGTGGCCAGCAGCTAAACATGTGTTTGCAAACATTTGTAACTAATTCTCTGAATTTTATTACCAGATAGGTTCAGGGATGGTTACAGGTAATTTTCAGTGTGCGGAAGGGAATTTAGGGGTGGGGATTTGCACCCCCCTCCTCTCTGTCTGTTGTTTGTCTGTGACCCCTCCCCCTTCCAGCACCTGATATATAATTATCTCCAGGTATGATTGAGCAACTGCCAAATTGTTTGTCTGCTTGTGTGCAAGAGGCATTGAATGGGAGCAGCATTTGGAAGGCATGCTGTTCCTTGTAGTGCCAATGGGAGATCCTGGGGGTGGCTCCTGGGTAAGTTAGCTCTCTGTCTGGAAGTGTTTTAGTAATAGCCTTTATCATGAGGCCTACTGTGACAAATTACATGGCCCTATGTGGGCACTGCTATTATGTAGGTTAGGACTGCTGTATCAGAGAAGCCGTGACGTGGCCAGCAGCTAAACATGTGTTTGCAAACATTTGTAACTAATTCTCTGAATTTTATTACCAGATAGGTTCAGGGATGGTTACAGGTAATTTTCAGTGTGCGGAAGGGAATTTAGGGGTGGGGATTTGCACCCCCCTCCTCTCTGTCTGTTGTTTGTCTGTGACCCCTCCCCCTTCCAGCACCTGATATATAATTATCTCCAGGTATGATTGAGCAACTGCCAAATTGTTTGTCTGCTTGTGTGCAAGAGGCATTGAATGGGAGCAGCATTTGGAAGGCATGCTGTTCCTTGTAGTGCCAATGGGAGATCCTGGGGGTGGCTCCTGGGTAAGTTAGCTCTCTGTCTGGAAGTGTTTTAGTAATAGCCTTTATCATGAGGCCTACTGTGACAAATTACATGGCCCTATGTGGGCACTGCTATTATGTAGGTTAGGACTGCTGTATCAGAGAAGCCGTGACGTGGCCAGCAGCTAAACATGTGTTTGCAAACATTTGTAACTAATTCTCTGAATTTTATTACCAGATAGGTTCAGGGATGGTTACAGGTAATTTTCAGTGTGCGGAAGGGAATTTAGGGGTGGGGATTTGCACCCCCCTCCTCTCTGTCTGTTGTTTGTCTGTGACCCCTCCCCCTTCCAGCACCTGATATATAATTATCTCCAGGTATGATTGAGCAACTGCCAAATTGTTTGTCTGCTTGTGTGCAAGAGGCATTGAATGGGAGCAGCATTTGGAAGGCATGCTGTTCCTTGTAGTGCCAATGGGAGATCCTGGGGGTGGCTCCTGGGTAAGTTAGCTCTCTGTCTGGAAGTGTTTTAGTAATAGCCTTTATCATGAGGCCTACTGTGACAAATTACATGGCCCTATGTGGGCACTGCTATTATGTAGGTTAGGACTGCTGTATCAGAGAAGCCGTGACGTGGCCAGCAGCTAAACATGTGTTTGCAAACATTTGTAACTAATTCTCTGAATTTTATTACCAGATAGGTTCAGGGATGGTTACAGGTAATTTTCAGTGTGCGGAAGGGAATTTAGGGGTGGGGATTTGCACCCCCCTCCTCTCTGTCTGTTGTTTGTCTGTGACCCCTCCCCCTTACAGCACCTGATATATAATTATCTCCAGGTATGATTGAGCAACTGCCAAATTGTTTGTCTGCTTGTGTGCAAGAGGCATTGAATGGGAGCAGCATTTGGAAGGCATGCCGTTCCTTGTAGTGCCAATGGGAGATCCTGGGGGTGGCTCCTGGGTAAGTTAGCTCTCTGTCTGGAAGTGTTTTAGTAATAGCCTTTATCATGAGGCCTACTGTGACAAATTACATGGCCCTATGTGGGCACTGCTATTATGTAGGTTAGGACTGCTGTATCAGAGAAGCCGTGACGTGGCCAGCAGCTAAACATGTGTTTGCAAACATTTGTAACTAATTCTCTGAATTTTATTACCAGATAGGTTCAGGGATGGTTACAGGTAATTTTCAGTGTGCGGAAGGGAATTTAGGGGTGGGGATTTGCACCCCCCTCCTCTCTGTCTGTTGTTTGTCTGTGACCCCTCCCCCTTCCAGCACCTGATATATAATTATCTCCAGGTATGATTGAGCAACTGCCAAATTGTTTGTCTGCTTGTGTGCAAGAGGCATTGAATGGGAGCAGCATTTGGAAGGCATGCTGTTCCTTGTAGTGCCAATGGGAGATCCTGGGGGTGGCTCCTGGGTAAGTTAGCTCTCTGTCTGGAAGTGTTTTAGTAATAGCCTTTATCATGAGGCCTACTGTGACAAATTACATGGCCCTATGTGGGCACTGCTATTATGTAGGTTAGGACTGCTGTATCAGAGAAGCCGTGACGTGGCCAGCAGCTAAACATGTGTTTGCAAACATTTGTAACTAATTCTCTGAATTTTATTACCAGATAGGTTCAGGGATGGTTACAGGTAATTTTCAGTGTGCGGAAGGGAATTTAGGGGTGGGGATTTGCACCCCCCTCCTCTCTGTCTGTTGTTTGTCTGTGACCCCTCCCCCTTCCAGCACCTGATATATAATTATCTCCAGGTATGATTGAGCAACTGCCAAATTGTTTGTCTGCTTGTGTGCAAGAGGCATTGAATGGGAGCAGCATTTGGAAGGCATGCTGTTCCTTGTAGTGCCAATGGGAGATCCTGGGGGTGGCTCCTGGGTAAGTTAGCTCTCTGTCTGGAAGTGTTTTAGTAATAGCCTTTATCATGAGGCCTACTGTGACAAATTACATGGCCCTATGTGGGCACTGCTATTATGTAGGTTAGGACTGCTGTATCAGAGAAGCCGTGACGTGGCCAGCAGCTAAACATGTGTTTGCAAACATTTGTAACTAATTCTCTGAATTTTATTACCAGATAGGTTCAGGGATGGTTACAGGTAATTTTCAGTGTGCGGAAGGGAATTTAGGGGTGGGGATTTGCACCCCCCTCCTCTCTGTCTGTTGTTTGTCTGTGACCCCTCCCCCTTCCAGCACCTGATATATAATTATCTCCAGGTATGATTGAGCAACTGCCAAATTGTTTGTCTGCTTGTGTGCAAGAGGCATTGAATGGGAGCAGCATTTGGAAGGCATGCTGTTCCTTGTAGTGCCAATGGGAGATCCTGGGGGTGGCTCCTGGGTAAGTTAGCTCTCTGTCTGGAAGTGTTTTAGTAATAGCCTTTATCATGAGGCCTACTGTGACAAATTACATGGCCCTATGTGGGCACTGCTATTATGTAGGTTAGGACTGCTGTATCAGAGAAGCCGTGACGTGGCCAGCAGCTAAACATGTGTTTGCAAACATTTGTAACTAATTCTCTGAATTTTATTACCAGACAGGTTCAGGGATGGTTACAGGTAATTTTCAGTGTGCGGAAGGGAATTTAGGGGTGGGGATTTGCACCCCCCTCCTCTCTGTCTGTTGTTTGTCTGTGACCCCTCCCCCTTCCAGCACCTGATATATAATTATCTCCAGGTATGATTGAGCAACTGCCAAATTGTTTGTCTGCTTGTGTGCAAGAGGCATTGAATGGGAGCAGCATTTGGAAGGCATGCTGTTCCTTGTAGTGCCAATGGGAGATCCTGGGGGTGGCTCCTGGGTAAGTTAGCTCTCTGTCTGGAAGTGTTTTAGTAATAGCCTTTATCATGAGGCCTACTGTGACAAATTACATGGCCCTATGTGGGCACTGCTATTATGTAGGTTAGGACTGCTGTATCAGAGAAGCCGTGACGTGGCCAGCAGCTAAACATGTGTTTGCAAACATTTGTAACTAATTCTCTGAATTTTATTACCAGATAGGTTCAGGGATGGTTACAGGTAATTTTCAGTGTGCGGAAGGGAATTTAGGGGTGGGGATTTGCACCCCCCTCCTCTCTGTCTGTTGTTTGTCTGTGACCCCTCCCCCTTCCAGCACCTGATATATAATTATCTCCAGGTATGATTGAGCAACTGCCAAATTGTTTGTCTGCTTGTGTGCAAGAGGCATTGAATGGGAGCAGCATTTGGAAGGCATGCTGTTCCTTGTAGTGCCAATGGGAGATCCTGGGGGTGGCTCCTGGGTAAGTTAGCTCTCTGTCTGGAAGTGTTTTAGTAATAGCCTTTATCATGAGGCCTACTGTGACAAATTACATGGCCCTATGTGGGCACTGCTATTATGTAGGTTAGGACTGCTGTATCAGAGAAGCCGTGACGTGGCCAGCAGCTAAACATGTGTTTGCAAACATTTGTAACTAATTCTCTGAATTTTATTACCAGACAGGTTCAGGGATGGTTACAGGTAATTTTCAGTGTGCGGAAGGGAATTTAGGGGTGGGGATTTGCACCCCCCTCCTCTCTGTCTGTTGTTTGTCTGTGACCCCTCCCCCTTCCAGCACCTGATATATAATTATCTCCAGGTATGATTGAGCAACTGCCAAATTGTTTGTCTGCTTGTGTGCAAGAGGCATTGAATGGGAGCAGCATTTGGAAGGCATGCTGTTCCTTGTAGTGCCAATGGGAGATCCTGGGGGTGGCTCCTGGGTAAGTTAGCTCTCTGTCTGGAAGTGTTTTAGTAATAGCCTTTATCATGAGGCCTACTGTGACAAATTACATGGCCCTATGTGGGCACTGCTATTATGTAGGTTAGGACTGCTGTATCAGAGAAGCCGTGACGTGGCCAGCAGCTAAACATGTGTTTGCAAACATTTGTAACTAATTCTCTGAATTTTATTACCAGATAGGTTCAGGGATGGTTACAGGTAATTTTCAGTGTGCGGAAGGGAATTTAGGGGTGGGGATTTGCACCCCCCTCCTCTCTGTCTGTTGATTGTCTGTGACCCCTCCCCCTTCCAGCACCTGATATATAATTATCTCCAGGTATGATTGAGCAACTGCCAAATTGTTTGTCTGCTTGTGTGCAAGAGGCATTGAATGGGAGCAGCATTTGGAAGGCATGCTGTTCCTTGTAGTGCCAATGGGAGATCCTGGGGGTGGCTCCTGGGTAAGTTAGCTCTCTGTCTGGAAGTGTTTTAGTAATAGCCTTTATCATGAGGCCTACTGTGACAAATTACATGGCCCTATGTGGGCACTGCTATTATGTAGGTTAGGACTGCTGTATCAGAGAAGCCGTGACGTGGCCAGCAGCTAAACATGTGTTTGCAAACATTTGTAACTAATTCTCTGAATTTTATTACCAGATAGGTTCAGGGATGGTTACAGGTAATTTTCAGTGTGCGGAAGGGAATTTAGGGGTGGGGATTTGCACCCCCCTCCTCTCTGTCTGTTGTTTGTCTGTGACCCCTCCCCCTTCCAGCACCTGATATATAATTATCTCCAGGTATGATTGAGCAACTGCCAAATTGTTTGTCTGCTTGTGTGCAAGAGGCATTGAATGGGAGCAGCATTTGGAAGGCATGCTGTTCCTTGTAGTGCCAATGGGAGATCCTGGGGGTGGCTCCTGGGTAAGTTAGCTCTCTGTCTGGAAGTGTTTTAGTAATAGCCTTTATCATGAGGCCTACTGTGACAAATTACATGGCCCTATGTGGGCACTGCTATTATGTAGGTTAGGACTGCTGTATCAGAGAAGCCGTGACGTGGCCAGCAGCTAAACATGTGTTTGCAAACATTTGTAACTAATTCTCTGAATTTTATTACCAGATAGGTTCAGGGATGGTTACAGGTAATTTTCAGTGTGCGGAAGGGAATTTAGGGGTGGGGATTTGCACCCCCCTCCTCTCTGTCTGTTGTTTGTCTGTGACCCCTCCCCCTTCCAGCACCTGATATATAATTATCTCCAGGTATGATTGAGCAACTGCCAAATTGTTTGTCTGCTTGTGTGCAAGAGGCATTGAATGGGAGCAGCATTTGGAAGGCATGCTGTTCCTTGTAGTGCCAATGGGAGATCCTGGGGGTGGCTCCTGGGTAAGTTAGCTCTCTGTCTGGAAGTGTTTTAGTAATAGCCTTTATCATGAGGCCTACTGTGACAAATTACATGGCCCTATGTGGGCACTGCTATTATGTAGGTTAGGACTGCTGTATCAGAGAAGCCGTGACGTGGCCAGCAGCTAAACATGTGTTTGCAAACATTTGTAACTAATTCTCTGAATTTTATTACCAGACAGGTTCAGGGATGGTTACAGGTAATTTTCAGTGTGCGGAAGGGAATTTAGGGGTGGGGATTTGCACCCCCCTCCTCTCTGTCTGTTGTTTGTCTGTGACCCCTCCCCCTTCCAGCACCTGATATATAATTATCTCCAGGTATGATTGAGCAACTGCCAAATTGTTTGTCTGCTTGTGTGCAAGAGGCATTGAATGGGAGCAGCATTTGGAAGGCATGCTGTTCCTTGTAGTGCCAATGGGAGATCCTGGGGGTGGCTCCTGGGTAAGTTAGCTCTCTGTCTGGAAGTGTTTTAGTAATAGCCTTTATCATGAGGCCTACTGTGACAAATTACATGGCCCTATGTGGGCACTGCTATTATGTAGGTTAGGACTGCTGTATCAGAGAAGCCGTGATGTGGCCAGCAGCTAAACATGTGTTTGCAAACATTTGTAACTAATTCTCTGAATTTTATTACCAGACAGGTTCAGGGATGGTTACAGGTAATTTTCAGTGTGCGGAAGGGAATTTAGGGGTGGGGATTTGCACCCCCCTCCTCTCTGTCTGTTGTTTGTCTGTGACCCCTCCCCCTTCCAGCACCTGATATATAATTATCTCCAGGTATGATTGAGCAACTGCCAAATTGTTTGTCTGCTTGTGTGCAAGAGGCATTGAATGGGAGCAGCATTTGGAAGGCATGCTGTTCCTTGTAGTGCCAATGGGAGATCCTGGGGGTGGCTCCTGGGTAAGTTAGCTCTCTGTCTGGAAGTGTTTTAGTAATAGCCTTTATCATGAGGCCTACTGTGACAAATTACATGGCCCTATGTGGGCACTGCTATTATGTAGGTTAGGACTGCTGTATCAGAGAAGCCGTGACGTGGCCAGCAGCTAAACATGTGTTTGCAAACATTTGTAACTAATTCTCTGAATTTTATTACCAGATAGGTTCAGGGATGGTTACAGGTAATTTTCAGTGTGCGGAAGGGAATTTAGGGGTGGGGATTTGCACCCCCCTCCTCTCTGTCTGTTGTTTGTCTGTGACCCCTCCCCCTTCCAGCACCTGATATATAATTATCTCCAGGTATGATTGAGCAACTGCCAAATTGTTTGTCTACTTGTGTGCAAGAGGCATTGAATGGGAGCAGCATTTGGAAGGCATGCTGTTCCTTGTAGTGCCAATGGGAGATCCTGGGGGTGGCTCCTGGGTAAGTTAGCTCTCTGTCTGGAAGTGTTTTAGTAATAGCCTTTATCATGAGGCCTACTGTGACAAATTACATGGCCCTATGTGGGCACTGCTATTATGTAGGTTAGGACTGCTGTATCAGAGAAGCCGTGACGTGGCCAGCAGCTAAACATGTGTTTGCAAACATTTGTAACTAATTCTCTGAATTTTATTACCAGATAGGTTCAGGGATGGTTACAGGTAATTTTCAGTGTGCGGAAGGGAATTTAGGGGTGGGGATTTGCACCCCCCTCCTCTCTGTCTGTTGTTTGTCTGTGACCCCTCCCCCTTCCAGCACCTGATATATAATTATCTCCAGGTATGATTGAGCAACTGCCAAATTGTTTGTCTGCTTGTGTGCAAGAGGCATTGAATGGGAGCAGCATTTGGAAGGCATGCTGTTCCTTGTAGTGCCAATGGGAGATCCTGGGGGTGGCTCCTGGGTAAGTTAGCTCTCTGTCTGGAAGTGTTTTAGTAATAGCCTTTATCATGAGGCCTACTGTGACAAATTACATGGCCCTATGTGGGCACTGCTATTATGTAGGTTAGGACTGCTGTATCAGAGAAGCCGTGACGTGGCCAGCAGCTAAACATGTGTTTGCAAACATTTGTAACTAATTCTCTGAATTTTATTACCAGATAGGTTCAGGGATGGTTACAGGTAATTTTCAGTGTGCGGAAGGGAATTTAGGGGTGGGGATTTGCACCCCCCTCCTCTCTGTCTGTTGTTTGTCTGTGACCCCTCCCCCTTCCAGCACCTGATATATAATTATCTCCAGGTATGATTGAGCAACTGCCAAATTGTTTGTCTGCTTGTGTGCAAGAGGCATTGAATGGGAGCAGCATTTGGAAGGCATGCTGTTCCTTGTAGTGCCAATGGGAGATCCTGGGGGTGGCTCCTGGGTAAGTTAGCTCTCTGTCTGGAAGTGTTTTAGTAATAGCCTTTATCATGAGGCCTACTGTGACAAATTACATGGCCCTATGTGGGCACTGCTATTATGTAGGTTAGGACTGCTGTATCAGAGAAGCCGTGACGTGGCCAGCAGCTAAACATGTGTTTGCAAACATTTGTAACTAATTCTCTGAATTTTATTACCAGATAGGTTCAGGGATGGTTACAGGTAATTTTCAGTGTGCGGAAGGGAATTTAGGGGTGGGGATTTGCACCCCCCTCCTCTCTGTCTGTTGTTTGTCTGTGACCCCTCCCCCTTCCAGCACCTGATATATAATTATCTCCAGGTATGATTGAGCAACTGCCAAATTGTTTGTCTGCTTGTGTGCAAGAGGCATTGAATGGGAGCAGCATTTGGAAGGCATGCTGTTCCTTGTAGTGCCAATGGGAGATCCTGGGGGTGGCTCCTGGGTAAGTTAGCTCTCTGTCTGGAAGTGTTTTAGTAATAGCCTTTATCATGAGGCCTACTGTGACAAATTACATGGCCCTATGTGGGCACTGCTATTATGTAGGTTAGGACTGCTGTATCAGAGAAGCCGTGACGTGGCCAGCAGCTAAACATGTGTTTGCAAACATTTGTAACTAATTCTCTGAATTTTATTACCAGATAGGTTCAGGGATGGTTACAGGTAATTTTCAGTGTGCGGAAGGGAATTTAGGGGTGGGGATTTGCACCCCCCTCCTCTCTGTCTGTTGTTTGTCTGTGACCCCTCCCCCTTCCAGCACCTGATATATAATTATCTCCAGGTATGATTGAGCAACTGCCAAATTGTTTGTCTGCTTGTGTGCAAGAGGCATTGAATGGGAGCAGCATTTGGAAGGCATGCTGTTCCTTGTAGTGCCAATGGGAGATCCTGGGGGTGGCTCCTGGGTAAGTTAGCTCTCTGTCTGGAAGTGTTTTAGTAATAGCCTTTATCATGAGGCCTACTGTGACAAATTACATGGCCCTATGTGGGCACTGCTATTATGTAGGTTAGGACTGCTGTATCAGAGAAGCCGTGACGTGGCCAGCAGCTAAACATGTGTTTGCAAACATTTGTAACTAATTCTCTGAATTTTATTACCAGATAGGTTCAGGGATGGTTACAGGTAATTTTCAGTGTGCGGAAGGGAATTTAGGGGTGGGGATTTGCACCCCCCTCCTCTCTGTCTGTTGTTTGTCTGTGACCCCTCCCCCTTCCAGCACCTGATATATAATTATCTCCAGGTATGATTGAGCAACTGCCAAATTGTTTGTCTGCTTGTGTGCAAGAGGCATTGAATGGGAGCAGCATTTGGAAGGCATGCTGTTCCTTGTAGTGCCAATGGGAGATCCTGGTGGTGGCTCCTGGGTAAGTTAGCTCTCTGTCTGGAAGTGTTTTAGTAATAGCCTTTATCATGAGGCCTACTGTGACAAATTACATGGCCCTATGTGGGCACTGCTATTATGTAGGTTAGGACTGCTGTATCAGAGAAGCCGTGACGTGGCCAGCAGCTAAACATGTGTTTGCAAACATTTGTAACTAATTCTCTGAATTTTATTACCAGATAGGTTCAGGGATGGTTACAGGTAATTTTCAGTGTGCGGAAGGGAATTTAGGGGTGGGGATTTGCACCCCCCTCCTCTCTGTCTGTTGTTTGTCTGTGACCCCTCCCCCTTCCAGCACCTGATATATAATTATCTCCAGGTATGATTGAGCAACTGCCAAATTGTTTGTCTGCTTGTGTGCAAGAGGCATTGAATGGGAGCAGCATTTGGAAGGCATGCTGTTCCTTGTAGTGCCAATGGGAGATCCTGGGGGTGGCTCCTGGGTAAGTTAGCTCTCTGTCTGGAAGTGTTTTAGTAATAGCCTTTATCATGAGGCCTACTGTGACAAATTACATGGCCCTATGTGGGCACTGCTATTATGTAGGTTAGGACTGCTGTATCAGAGAAGCCGTGACGTGGCCAGCAGCTAAACATGTGTTTGCAAACATTTGTAACTAATTCTCTGAATTTTATTACCAGATAGGTTCAGGGATGGTTACAGGTAATTTTCAGTGTGCGGAAGGGAATTTAGGGGTGGGGATTTGCACCCCCCTCCTCTCTGTCTGTTGTTTGTCTGTGACCCCTCCCCCTTCCAGCACCTGATATATAATTATCTCCAGGTATGATTGAGCAACTGCCAAATTGTTTGTCTGCTTGTGTGCAAGAGGCATTGAATGGGAGCAGCATTTGGAAGGCATGCTGTTCCTTGTAGTGCCAATGGGAGATCCTGGGGGTGGCTCCTGGGTAAGTTAGCTCTCTGTCTGGAAGTGTTTTAGTAATAGCCTTTATCATGAGGCCTACTGTGACAAATTACATGGCCCTATGTGGGCACTGCTATTATGTAGGTTAGGACTGCTGTATCAGAGAAGCCGTGACGTGGCCAGCAGCTAAACATGTGTTTGCAAACATTTGTAACTAATTCTCTGAATTTTATTACCAGATAGGTTCAGGGATGGTTACAGGTAATTTTCAGTGTGCGGAAGGGAATTTAGGGGTGGGGATTTGCACCCCCCTCCTCTCTGTCTGTTGTTTGTCTGTGACCCCTCCCCCTTCCAGCACCTGATATATAATTATCTCCAGGTATGATTGAGCAACTGCCAAATTGTTTGTCTGCTTGTGTGCAAGAGGCATTGAATGGGAGCAGCATTTGGAAGGCATGCTGTTCCTTGTAGTGCCAATGGGAGATCCTGGGGGTGGCTCCTGGGTAAGTTAGCTCTCTGTCTGGAAGTGTTTTAGTAATAGCCTTTATCATGAGGCCTACTGTGACAAATTACATGGCCCTATGTGGGCACTGCTATTATGTAGGTTAGGACTGCTGTATCAGAGAAGCCGTGACGTGGCCAGCAGCTAAACATGTGTTTGCAAACATTTGTAACTAATTCTCTGAATTTTATTACCAGATAGGTTCAGGGATGGTTACAGGTAATTTTCAGTGTGCGGAAGGGAATTTAGGGGTGGGGATTTGCACCCCCCTCCTCTCTGTCTGTTGTTTGTCTGTGACCCCTCCCCCTTCCAGCACCTGATATATAATTATCTCCAGGTATGATTGAGCAACTGCCAAATTGTTTGTCTGCTTGTGTGCAAGAGGCATTGAATGGGAGCAGCATTTGGAAGGCATGCTGTTCCTTGTAGTGCCAATGGGAGATCCTGGGGGTGGCTCCTGGGTAAGTTAGCTCTCTGTCTGGAAGTGTTTTAGTAATAGCCTTTATCATGAGGCCTACTGTGACAAATTACATGGCCCTATGTGGGCACTGCTATTATGTAGGTTAGGACTGCTGTATCAGAGAAGCCGTGACGTGGCCAGCAGCTAAACATGTGTTTGCAAACATTTGTAACTAATTCTCTGAATTTTATTACCAGATAGGTTCAGGGATGGTTACAGGTAATTTTCAGTGTGCGGAAGGGAATTTAGGGGTGGGGATTTGCACCCCCCTCCTCTCTGTCTGTTGTTTGTCTGTGACCCCTCCCCCTTCCAGCACCTGATATATAATTATCTCCAGGTATGATTGAGCAACTGCCAAATTGTTTGTCTGCTTGTGTGCAAGAGGCATTGAATGGGAGCAGCATTTGGAAGGCATGCTGTTCCTTGTAGTGCCAATGGGAGATCCTGGGGGTGGCTCCTGGGTAAGTTAGCTCTCTGTCTGGAAGTGTTTTAGTAATAGCCTTTATCATGAGGCCTACTGTGACAAATTACATGGCCCTATGTGGGCACTGCTATTATGTAGGTTAGGACTGCTGTATCAGAGAAGCCGTGACGTGGCCAGCAGCTAAACATGTGTTTGCAAACATTTGTAACTAATTCTCTGAATTTTATTACCAGATAGGTTCAGGGATGGTTACAGGTAATTTTCAGTGTGCGGAAGGGAATTTAGGGGTGGGGATTTGCACCCCCCTCCTCTCTGTCTGTTGTTTGTCTGTGACCCCTCCCCCTTCCAGCACCTGATATATAATTATCTCCAGGTATGATTGAGCAACTGCCAAATTGTTTGTCTGCTTGTGTGCAAGAGGCATTGAATGGGAGCAGCATTTGGAAGGCATGCTGTTCCTTGTAGTGCCAATGGGAGATCCTGGGGGTGGCTCCTGGGTAAGTTAGCTCTCTGTCTGGAAGTGTTTTAGTAATAGCCTTTATCATGAGGCCTACTGTGACAAATTACATGGCCCTATGTGGGCACTGCTATTATGTAGGTTAGGACTGCTGTATCAGAGAAGCCGTGACGTGGCCAGCAGCTAAACATGTGTTTGCAAACATTTGTAACTAATTCTCTGAATTTTATTACCAGATAGGTTCAGGGATGGTTACAGGTAATTTTCAGTGTGCGGAAGGGAATTTAGGGGTGGGGATTTGCACCCCCCTCCTCTCTGTCTGTTGTTTGTCTGTGACCCCTCCCCCTTCCAGCACCTGATATATAATTATCTCCAGGTATGATTGAGCAACTGCCAAATTGTTTGTCTGCTTGTGTGCAAGAGGCATTGAATGGGAGCAGCATTTGGAAGGCATGCTGTTCCTTGTAGTGCCAATGGGAGATCCTGGGGGTGGCTCCTGGGTAAGTTAGCTCTCTGTCTGGAAGTGTTTTAGTAATAGCCTTTATCATGAGGCCTACTGTGACAAATTACATGGCCCTATGTGGGCACTGCTATTATGTAGGTTAGGACTGCTGTATCAGAGAAGCCGTGACGTGGCCAGCAGCTAAACATGTGTTTGCAAACATTTGTAACTAATTCTCTGAATTTTATTACCAGATAGGTTCAGGGATGGTTACAGGTAATTTTCAGTGTGCGGAAGGGAATTTAGGGGTGGGGATTTGCACCCCCCTCCTCTCTGTCTGTTGTTTGTCTGTGACCCCTCCCCCTTCCAGCACCTGATATATAATTATCTCCAGGTATGATTGAGCAACTGCCAAATTGTTTGTCTGCTTGTGTGCAAGAGGCATTGAATGGGAGCAGCATTTGGAAGGCATGCTGTTCCTTGTAGTGCCAATGGGAGATCCTGGGGGTGGCTCCTGGGTAAGTTAGCTCTCTGTCTGGAAGTGTTTTAGTAATAGCCTTTATCATGAGGCCTACTGTGACAAATTACATGGCCCTATGTGGGCACTGCTATTATGTAGGTTAGGACTGCTGTATCAGAGAAGCCGTGACGTGGCCAGCAGCTAAACATGTGTTTGCAAACATTTGTAACTAATTCTCTGAATTTTATTACCAGATAGGTTCAGGGATGGTTACAGGTAATTTTCAGTGTGCGGAAGGGAATTTAGGGGTGGGGATTTGCACCCCCCTCCTCTCTGTCTGTTGTTTGTCTGTGACCCCTCCCCCTTCCAGCACCTGATATATAATTATCTCCAGGTATGATTGAGCAACTGCCAAATTGTTTGTCTGCTTGTGTGCAAGAGGCATTGAATGGGAGCAGCATTTGGAAGGCATGCTGTTCCTTGTAGTGCCAATGGGAGATCCTGGGGGTGGCTCCTGGGTAAGTTAGCTCTCTGTCTGGAAGTGTTTTAGTAATAGCCTTTATCATGAGGCCTACTGTGACAAATTACATGGCCCTATGTGGGCACTGCTATTATGTAGGTTAGGACTGCTGTATCAGAGAAGCCGTGACGTGGCCAGCAGCTAAACATGTGTTTGCAAACATTTGTAACTAATTCTCTGAATTTTATTACCAGATAGGTTCAGGGATGGTTACAGGTAATTTTCAGTGTGCGGAAGGGAATTTAAGGGTGGGGATTTGCACCCCCCTCCTCTCTGTCTGTTGTTTGTCTGTGACCCCTCCCCCTTCCAGCACCTGATATATAATTATCTCCAGGTATGATTGAGCAACTGCCAAATTGTTTGTCTGCTTGTGTGCAAGAGGCATTGAATGGGAGCAGCATTTGGAAGGCATGCTGTTCCTTGTAGTGCCAATGGGAGATCCTGGGGGTGGCTCCTGGGTAAGTTAGCTCTCTGTCTGGAAGTGTTTTAGTAATAGCCTTTATCATGAGGCCTACTGTGACAAATTACATGGCCCTATGTGGGCACTGCTATTATGTAGGTTAGGACTGCTGTATCAGAGAAGCCGTGACGTGGCCAGCAGCTAAACATGTGTTTGCAAACATTTGTAACTAATTCTCTGAATTTTATTACCAGATAGGTTCAGGGATGGTTACAGGTAATTTTCAGTGTGCGGAAGGGAATTTAGGGGTGGGGATTTGCACCCCCCTCCTCTCTGTCTGTTGTTTGTCTGTGACCCCTCCCCCTTACAGCACCTGATATATAATTATCTCCAGGTATGATTGAGCAACTGCCAAATTGTTTGTCTGCTTGTGTGCAAGAGGCATTGAATGGGAGCAGCATTTGGAAGGCATGCCGTTCCTTGTAGTGCCAATGGGAGATCCTGGGGGTGGCTCCTGGGTAAGTTAGCTCTCTGTCTGGAAGTGTTTTAGTAATAGCCTTTATCATGAGGCCTACTGTGACAAATTACATGGCCCTATGTGGGCACTGCTATTATGTAGGTTAGGACTGCTGTATCAGAGAAGCCGTGACGTGGCCAGCAGCTAAACATGTGTTTGCAAACATTTGTAACTAATTCTCTGAATTTTATTACCAGATAGGTTCAGGGATGGTTACAGGTAATTTTCAGTGTGCGGAAGGGAATTTAGGGGTGGGGATTTGCACCCCCCTCCTCTCTGTCTGTTGTTTGTCTGTGACCCCTCCCCCTTCCAGCACCTGATATATAATTATCTCCAGGTATGATTGAGCAACTGCCAAATTGTTTGTCTGCTTGTGTGCAAGAGGCATTGAATGGGAGCAGCATTTGGAAGGCATGCTGTTCCTTGTAGTGCCAATGGGAGATCCTGGGGGTGGCTCCTGGGTAAGTTAGCTCTCTGTCTGGAAGTGTTTTAGTAATAGCCTTTATCATGAGGCCTACTGTGACAAATTACATGGCCCTATGTGGGCACTGCTATTATGTAGGTTAGGACTGCTGTATCAGAGAAGCCGTGACGTGGCCAGCAGCTAAACATGTGTTTGCAAACATTTGTAACTAATTCTCTGAATTTTATTACCAGATAGGTTCAGGGATGGTTACAGGTAATTTTCAGTGTGCGGAAGGGAATTTAGGGGTGGGGATTTGCACCCCCCTCCTCTCTGTCTGTTGTTTGTCTGTGACCCCTCCCCCTTCCAGCACCTGATATATAATTATCTCCAGGTATGATTGAGCAACTGCCAAATTGTTTGTCTGCTTGTGTGCAAGAGGCATTGAATGGGAGCAGCATTTGGAAGGCATGCTGTTCCTTGTAGTGCCAATGGGAGATCCTGGGGGTGGCTCCTGGGTAAGTTAGCTCTCTGTCTGGAAGTGTTTTAGTAATAGCCTTTATCATGAGGCCTACTGTGACAAATTACATGGCCCTATGTGGGCACTGCTATTATGTAGGTTAGGACTGCTGTATCAGAGAAGCCGTGACGTGGCCAGCAGCTAAACATGTGTTTGCAAACATTTGTAACTAATTCTCTGAATTTTATTACCAGATAGGTTCAGGGATGGTTACAGGTAATTTTCAGTGTGCGGAAGGGAATTTAGGGGTGGGGATTTGCACCCCCCTCCTCTCTGTCTGTTGTTTGTCTGTGACCCCTCCCCCTTCCAGCACCTGATATATAATTATCTCCAGGTATGATTGAGCAACTGCCAAATTGTTTGTCTGCTTGTGTGCAAGAGGCATTGAATGGGAGCAGCATTTGGAAGGCATGCTGTTCCTTGTAGTGCCAATGGGAGATCCTGGGGGTGGCTCCTGGGTAAGTTAGCTCTCTGTCTGGAAGTGTTTTAGTAATAGCCTTTATCATGAGGCCTACTGTGACAAATTACATGGCCCTATGTGGGCACTGCTATTATGTAGGTTAGGACTGCTGTATCAGAGAAGCCGTGACGTGGCCAGCAGCTAAACATGTGTTTGCAAACATTTGTAACTAATTCTCTGAATTTTATTACCAGATAGGTTCAGGGATGGTTACAGGTAATTTTCAGTGTGCGGAAGGGAATTTAGGGGTGGGGATTTGCACCCCCCTCCTCTCTGTCTGTTGTTTGTCTGTGACCCCTCCCCCTTCCAGCACCTGATATATAATTATCTCCAGGTATGATTGAGCAACTGCCAAATTGTTTGTCTGCTTGTGTGCAAGAGGCATTGAATGGGAGCAGCATTTGGAAGGCATGCTGTTCCTTGTAGTGCCAATGGGAGATCCTGGGGGTGGCTCCTGGGTAAGTTAGCTCTCTGTCTGGAAGTGTTTTAGTAATAGCCTTTATCATGAGGCCTACTGTGACAAATTACATGGCCCTATGTGGGCACTGCTATTATGTAGGTTAGGACTGCTGTATCAGAGAAGCCGTGACGTGGCCAGCAGCTAAACATGTGTTTGCAAACATTTGTAACTAAATCTCTGAATTTTATTACCAGATAGGTTCAGGGATGGTTACAGGTAATTTTCAGTGTGCGGAAGGGAATTTAGGGGTGGGGATTTGCACCCCCCTCCTCTCTGTCTGTTGTTTGTCTGTGACCCCTCCCCCTTCCAGCACCTGATATATAATTATCTCCAGGTATGATTGAGCAACTGCCAAATTGTTTGTCTGCTTGTGTGCAAGAGGCATTGAATGGGAGCAGCATTTGGAAGGCATGCTGTTCCTTGTAGTGCCAATGGGAGATCCTGGGGGTGGCTCCTGGGTAAGTTAGCTCTCTGTCTGGAAGTGTTTTAGTAATAGCCTTTATCATGAGGCCTACTGTGACAAATTACATGGCCCTATGTGGGCACTGCTATTATGTAGGTTAGGACTGCTGTATCAGAGAAGCCGTGACGTGGCCAGCAGCTAAACATGTGTTTGCAAACATTTGTAACTAATTCTCTGAATTTTATTACCAGATAGGTTCAGGGATGGTTACAGGTAATTTTCAGTGTGCGGAAGGGAATTTAGGGGTGGGGATTTGCACCCCCCTCCTCTCTGTCTGTTGTTTGTCTGTGACCCCTCCCCCTTCCAGCACCTGATATATAATTATCTCCAGGTATGATTGAGCAACTGCCAAATTGTTTGTCTGCTTGTGTGCAAGAGGCATTGAATGGGAGCAGCATTTGGAAGGCATGCTGTTCCTTGTAGTGCCAATGGGAGATCCTGGGGGTGGCTCCTGGGTAAGTTAGCTCTCTGTCTGGAAGTGTTTTAGTAATAGCCTTTATCATGAGGCCTACTGTGACAAATTACATGGCCCTATGTGGGCACTGCTATTATGTAGGTTAGGACTGCTGTATCAGAGAAGCCGTGACGTGGCCAGCAGCTAAACATGTGTTTGCAAACATTTGTAACTAATTCTCTGAATTTTATTACCAGATAGGTTCAGGGATGGTTACAGGTAATTTTCAGTGTGCGGAAGGGAATTTAGGGGTGGGGATTTGCACCCCCCTCCTCTCTGTCTGTTGTTTGTCTGTGACCCCTCCCCCTTCCAGCACCTGATATATAATTATCTCCAGGTATGATTGAGCAACTGCCAAATTGTTTGTCTGCTTGTGTGCAAGAGGCATTGAATGGGAGCAGCATTTGGAAGGCATGCTGTTCCTTGTAGTGCCAATGGGAGATCCTGGGGGTGGCTCCTGGGTAAGTTAGCTCTCTGTCTGGAAGTGTTTTAGTAATAGCCTTTATCATGAGGCCTACTGTGACAAATTACATGGCCCTATGTGGGCACTGCTATTATGTAGGTTAGGACTGCTGTATCAGAGAAGCCGTGACGTGGCCAGCAGCTAAACATGTGTTTGCAAACATTTGTAACTAATTCTCTGAATTTTATTACCAGATAGGTTCAGGGATGGTTACAGGTAATTTTCAGTGTGCGGAAGGGAATTTAGGGGTGGGGATTTGCACCCCCCTCCTCTCTGTCTGTTGTTTGTCTGTGACCCCTCCCCCTTCCAGCACCTGATATATAATTATCTCCAGGTATGATTGAGCAACTGCCAAATTGTTTGTCTGCTTGTGTGCAAGAGGCATTGAATGGGAGCAGCATTTGGAAGGCATGCTGTTCCTTGTAGTGCCAATGGGAGATCCTGGGGGTGGCTCCTGGGTAAGTTAGCTCTCTGTCTGGAAGTGTTTTAGTAATAGCCTTTATCATGAGGCCTACTGTGACAAATTACATGGCCCTATGTGGGCACTGCTATTATGTAGGTTAGGACTGCTGTATCAGAGAAGCCGTGACGTGGCCAGCAGCTAAACATGTGTTTGCAAACATTTGTAACTAATTCTCTGAATTTTATTACCAGATAGGTTCAGGGATGGTTACAGGTAATTTTCAGTGTGCGGAAGGGAATTTAGGGGTGGGGATTTGCACCCCCCTCCTCTCTGTCTGTTGTTTGTCTGTGACCCCTCCCCCTTCCAGCACCTGATATATAATTATCTCCAGGTATGATTGAGCAACTGCCAAATTGTTTGTCTGCTTGTGTGCAAGAGGCATTGAATGGGAGCAGCATTTGGAAGGCATGCTGTTCCTTGTAGTGCCAATGGGAGATCCTGGGGGTGGCTCCTGGGTAAGTTAGCTCTCTGTCTGGAAGTGTTTTAGTAATAGCCTTTATCATGAGGCCTACTGTGACAAATTACATGGCCCTATGTGGGCACTGCTATTATGTAGGTTAGGACTGCTGTATCAGAGAAGCCGTGACGTGGCCAGCAGCTAAACATGTGTTTGCAAACATTTGTAACTAATTCTCTGAATTTTATTACCAGATAGGTTCAGGGATGGTTACAGGTAATTTTCAGTGTGCGGAAGGGAATTTAGGGGTGGGGATTTGCACCCCCCTCCTCTCTGTCTGTTGTTTGTCTGTGACCCCTCCCCCTTCCAGCAC
This sequence comes from Pseudophryne corroboree, assembly GCF_028390025.1. NCBI lineage: Eukaryota > Metazoa > Chordata > Amphibia > Anura > Myobatrachidae > Pseudophryne > Pseudophryne corroboree. Next base: position 52,033 of record NW_026967910.1, on the reverse strand, counting down.
CTGATATATAATTATCTCCAGGTATGATTGAGCAACTGCCAAATTGTTTGTCTGCTTGTGTGCAAGAGGCATTGAATGGGAGCAGCATTTGGAAGGCATGCTGTTCCTTGTAGTGCCAATGGGAGATCCTGGGGGTGGCTCCTGGGTAAGTTAGCTCTCTGTCTGGAAGTGTTTTAGTAATAGCCTTTATCATGAGGCCTACTGTGACAAATTACATGGCCCTATGTGGGCACTGCTATTATGTAGGTTAGGACTGCTGTATCAGAGAAGCCGTGACGTGGCCAGCAGCTAAACATGTGTTTGCAAACATTTGTAACTAATTCTCTGAATTTTATTACCAGATAGGTTCAGGGATGGTTACAGGTAATTTTCAGTGTGCGGAAGGGAATTTAGGGGTGGGGATTTGCACCCCCCTCCTCTCTGTCTGTTGTTTGTCTGTGACCCCTCCCCCTTACAGCACCTGATATATAATTATCTCCAGGTATGATTGAGCAACTGCCAAATTGTTTGTCTGCTTGTGTGCAAGAGGCATTGAATGGGAGCAGCATTTGGAAGGCATGCCGTTCCTTGTAGTGCCAATGGGAGATCCTGGGGGTGGCTCCTGGGTAAGTTAGCTCTCTGTCTGGAAGTGTTTTAGTAATAGCCTTTATCATGAGGCCTACTGTGACAAATTACATGGCCCTATGTGGGCACTGCTATTATGTAGGTTAGGACTGCTGTATCAGAGAAGCCGTGACGTGGCCAGCAGCTAAACATGTGTTTGCAAACATTTGTAACTAATTCTCTGAATTTTATTACCAGATAGGTTCAGGGATGGTTACAGGTAATTTTCAGTGTGCGGAAGGGAATTTAGGGGTGGGGATTTGCACCCCCCTCCTCTCTGTCTGTTGTTTGTCTGTGACCCCTCCCCCTTCCAGCACCTGATATATAATTATCTCCAGGTATGATTGAGCAACTGCCAAATTGTTTGTCTGCTTGTGTGCAAGAGGCATTGAATGGGAGCAGCATTTGGAAGGCATGCTGTTCCTTGTAGTGCCAATGGGAGATCCTGGGGGTGGCTCCTGGGTAAGTTAGCTCTCTGTCTGGAAGTGTTTTAGTAATAGCCTTTATCATGAGGCCTACTGTGACAAATTACATGGCCCTATGTGGGCACTGCTATTATGTAGGTTAGGACTGCTGTATCAGAGAAGCCGTGACGTGGCCAGCAGCTAAACATGTGTTTGCAAACATTTGTAACTAATTCTCTGAATTTTATTACCAGATAGGTTCAGGGATGGTTACAGGTAATTTTCAGTGTGCGGAAGGGAATTTAGGGGTGGGGATTTGCACCCCCCTCCTCTCTGTCTGTTGTTTGTCTGTGACCCCTCCCCCTTCCAGCACCTGATATATAATTATCTCCAGGTATGATTGAGCAACTGCCAAATTGTTTGTCTGCTTGTGTGCAAGAGGCATTGAATGGGAGCAGCATTTGGAAGGCATGCTGTTCCTTGTAGTGCCAATGGGAGATCCTGGGGGTGGCTCCTGGGTAAGTTAGCTCTCTGTCTGGAAGTGTTTTAGTAATAGCCTTTATCATGAGGCCTACTGTGACAAATTACATGGCCCTATGTGGGCACTGCTATTATGTAGGTTAGGACTGCTGTATCAGAGAAGCCGTGACGTGGCCAGCAGCTAAACATGTGTTTGCAAACATTTGTAACTAATTCTCTGAATTTTATTACCAGATAGGTTCAGGGATGGTTACAGGTAATTTTCAGTGTGCGGAAGGGAATTTAGGGGTGGGGATTTGCACCCCCCTCCTCTCTGTCTGTTGTTTGTCTGTGACCCCTCCCCCTTCCAGCACCTGATATATAATTATCTCCAGGTATGATTGAGCAACTGCCAAATTGTTTGTCTGCTTGTGTGCAAGAGGCATTGAATGGGAGCAGCATTTGGAAGGCATGCTGTTCCTTGTAGTGCCAATGGGAGATCCTGGGGGTGGCTCCTGGGTAAGTTAGCTCTCTGTCTGGAAGTGTTTTAGTAATAGCCTTTATCATGAGGCCTACTGTGACAAATTACATGGCCCTATGTGGGCACTGCTATTATGTAGGTTAGGACTGCTGTATCAGAGAAGCCGTGACGTGGCCAGCAGCTAAACATGTGTTTGCAAACATTTGTAACTAATTCTCTGAATTTTATTACCAGATAGGTTCAGGGATGGTTACAGGTAATTTTCAGTGTGCGGAAGGGAATTTAGGGGTGGGGATTTGCACCCCCCTCCTCTCTGTCTGTTGTTTGTCTGTGACCCCTCCCCCTTCCAGCACCTGATATATAATTATCTCCAGGTATGATTGAGCAACTGCCAAATTGTTTGTCTGCTTGTGTGCAAGAGGCATTGAATGGGAGCAGCATTTGGAAGGCATGCTGTTCCTTGTAGTGCCAATGGGAGATCCTGGGGGTGGCTCCTGGGTAAGTTAGCTCTCTGTCTGGAAGTGTTTTAGTAATAGCCTTTATCATGAGGCCTACTGTGACAAATTACATGGCCCTATGTGGGCACTGCTATTATGTAGGTTAGGACTGCTGTATCAGAGAAGCCGTGACGTGGCCAGCAGCTAAACATGTGTTTGCAAACATTTGTAACTAAATCTCTGAATTTTATTACCAGATAGGTTCAGGGATGGTTACAGGTAATTTTCAGTGTGCGGAAGGGAATTTAGGGGTGGGGATTTGCACCCCCCTCCTCTCTGTCTGTTGTTTGTCTGTGACCCCTCCCCCTTCCAGCACCTGATATATAATTATCTCCAGGTATGATTGAGCAACTGCCAAATTGTTTGTCTGCTTGTGTGCAAGAGGCATTGAATGGGAGCAGCATTTGGAAGGCATGCTGTTCCTTGTAGTGCCAATGGGAGATCCTGGGGGTGGCTCCTGGGTAAGTTAGCTCTCTGTCTGGAAGTGTTTTAGTAATAGCCTTTATCATGAGGCCTACTGTGACAAATTACATGGCCCTATGTGGGCACTGCTATTATGTAGGTTAGGACTGCTGTATCAGAGAAGCCGTGACGTGGCCAGCAGCTAAACATGTGTTTGCAAACATTTGTAACTAATTCTCTGAATTTTATTACCAGATAGGTTCAGGGATGGTTACAGGTAATTTTCAGTGTGCGGAAGGGAATTTAGGGGTGGGGATTTGCACCCCCCTCCTCTCTGTCTGTTGTTTGTCTGTGACCCCTCCCCCTTCCAGCACCTGATATATAATTATCTCCAGGTATGATTGAGCAACTGCCAAATTGTTTGTCTGCTTGTGTGCAAGAGGCATTGAATGGGAGCAGCATTTGGAAGGCATGCTGTTCCTTGTAGTGCCAATGGGAGATCCTGGGGGTGGCTCCTGGGTAAGTTAGCTCTCTGTCTGGAAGTGTTTTAGTAATAGCCTTTATCATGAGGCCTACTGTGACAAATTACATGGCCCTATGTGGGCACTGCTATTATGTAGGTTAGGACTGCTGTATCAGAGAAGCCGTGACGTGGCCAGCAGCTAAACATGTGTTTGCAAACATTTGTAACTAATTCTCTGAATTTTATTACCAGATAGGTTCAGGGATGGTTACAGGTAATTTTCAGTGTGCGGAAGGGAATTTAGGGGTGGGGATTTGCACCCCCCTCCTCTCTGTCTGTTGTTTGTCTGTGACCCCTCCCCCTTCCAGCACCTGATATATAATTATCTCCAGGTATGATTGAGCAACTGCCAAATTGTTTGTCTGCTTGTGTGCAAGAGGCATTGAATGGGAGCAGCATTTGGAAGGCATGCTGTTCCTTGTAGTGCCAATGGGAGATCCTGGGGGTGGCTCCTGGGTAAGTTAGCTCTCTGTCTGGAAGTGTTTTAGTAATAGCCTTTATCATGAGGCCTACTGTGACAAATTACATGGCCCTATGTGGGCACTGCTATTATGTAGGTTAGGACTGCTGTATCAGAGAAGCCGTGACGTGGCCAGCAGCTAAACATGTGTTTGCAAACATTTGTAACTAATTCTCTGAATTTTATTGCCAGATAGGTTCAGGGATGGTTACAGGTAATTTTCAGTGTGCGGAAGGGAATTTAGGGGTGGGGATTTGCACCCCCCTCCTCTCTGTCTGTTGTTTGTCTGTGACCCCTCCCCCTTCCAGCACCTGATATATAATTATCTCCAGGTATGATTGAGCAACTGCCAAATTGTTTGTCTGCTTGTGTGCAAGAGGCATTGAATGGGAGCAGCATTTGGAAGGCATGCTGTTCCTTGTAGTGCCAATGGGAGATCCTGGGGGTGGCTCCTGGGTAAGTTAGCTCTCTGTCTGGAAGTGTTTTAGTAATAGCCTTTATCATGAGGCCTACTGTGACAAATTACATGGCCCTATGTGGGCACTGCTATTATGTAGGTTAGGACTGCTGTATCAGAGAAGCCGTGACGTGGCCTGCAGCTAAACATGTGTTTGCAAACATTTGTAACTAATTCTCTGAATTTTATTGCCAGATAGGTTCAGGGATGGTTACAGGTAATTTTCAGTGTGCGGAAGGGAATTTAGGGGTGGGGATTTGCACCCCCCTCCTCTCTGTCTGTTGTTTGTCTGTGACCCCTCCCCCTTCCAGCACCTGATATATAATTATCTCCAGGTATGATTGAGCAACTGCCAAATTGTTTGTCTGCTTGTGTGCAAGAGGCATTGAATGGGAGCAGCATTTGGAAGGCATGCTGTTCCTTGTAGTGCCAATGGGAGATCCTGGGGGTGGCTCCTGGGTAAGTTAGCTCTCTGTCTGGAAGTGTTTTAGTAATAGCCTTTATCATGAGGCCTACTGTGACAAATTACATGGCCCTATGTGGGCACTGCTATTATGTAGGTTAGGACTGCTGTATCAGAGAAGCCGTGACGTGGCCAGCAGCTAAACATGTGTTTGCAAACATTTGTAACTAATTCTCTGAATTTTATTACCAGATAGGTTCAGGGATGGTTACAGGTAATTTTCAGTGTGCGGAAGGGAATTTAGGGGTGGGGATTTGCACCCCCCTCCTCTCTGTCTGTTGTTTGTCTGTGACCCCTCCCCCTTCCAGCACCTGATATATAATTATCTCCAGGTATGATTGAGCAACTGCCAAATTGTTTGTCTGCTTGTGTGCAAGAGGCATTGAATGGGAGCAGCATTTGGAAGGCATGCTGTTCCTTGTAGTGCCAATGGGAGATCCTGGGGGTGGCTCCTGGGTAAGTTAGCTCTCTGTCTGGAAGTGTTTTAGTAATAGCCTTTATCATGAGGCCTACTGTGACAAATTACATGGCCCTATGTGGGCACTGCTATTATGTAGGTTAGGACTGCTGTATCAGAGAAGCCGTGACGTGGCCAGCAGCTAAACATGTGTTTGCAAACATTTGTAACTAATTCTCTGAATTTTATTACCAGATAGGTTCAGGGATGGTTACAGGTAATTTTCAGTGTGCGGAAGGGAATTTAGGGGTGGGGATTTGCACCCCCCTCCTCTCTGTCTGTTGTTTGTCTGTGACCCCTCCCCCTTCCAGCACCTGATATATAATTATCTCCAGGTATGATTGAGCAACTGCCAAATTGTTTGTCTGCTTGTGTGCAAGAGGCATTGAATGGGAGCAGCATTTGGAAGGCATGCTGTTCCTTGTAGTGCCAATGGGAGATCCTGGGGGTGGCTCCTGGGTAAGTTAGCTCTCTGTCTGGAAGTGTTTTAGTAATAGCCTTTATCATGAGGCCTACTGTGACAAATTACATGGCCCTATGTGGGCACTGCTATTATGTAGGTTAGGACTGCTGTATCAGAGAAGCCGTGACGTGGCCAGCAGCTAAACATGTGTTTGCAAACATTTGTAACTAATTCTCTGAATTTTATTACCAGATAGGTTCAGGGATGGTTACAGGTAATTTTCAGTGTGCGGAAGGGAATTTAGGGGTGGGGATTTGCACCCCCCTCCTCTCTGTCTGTTGTTTGTCTGTGACCCCTCCCCCTTCCAGCACCTGATATATAATTATCTCCAGGTATGATTGAGCAACTGCCAAATTGTTTGTCTGCTTGTGTGCAAGAGGCATTGAATGGGAGCAGCATTTGGAAGGCATGCTGTTCCTTGTAGTGCCAATGGGAGATCCTGGGGGTGGCTCCTGGGTAAGTTAGCTCTCTGTCTGGAAGTGTTTTAGTAATAGCCTTTATCATGAGGCCTACTGTGACAAATTACATGGCCCTATGTGGGCACTGCTATTATGTAGGTTAGGACTGCTGTATCAGAGAAGCCGTGACGTGGCCAGCAGCTAAACATGTGTTTGCAAACATTTGTAACTAATTCTCTGAATTTTATTACCAGATAGGTTCAGGGATGGTTACAGGTAATTTTCAGTGTGCGGAAGGGAATTTAGGGGTGGGGATTTGCACCCCCCTCCTCTCTGTCTGTTGTTTGTCTGTGACCCCTCCCCCTTCCAGCACCTGATATATAATTATCTCCAGGTATGATTGAGCAACTGCCAAATTGTTTGTCTGCTTGTGTGCAAGAGGCATTGAATGGGAGCAGCATTTGGAAGGCATGCTGTTCCTTGTAGTGCCAATGGGAGATCCTGGGGGTGGCTCCTGGGTAAGTTAGCTCTCTGTCTGGAAGTGTTTTAGTAATAGCCTTTATCATGAGGCCTACTGTGACAAATTACATGGCCCTATGTGGGCACTGCTATTATGTAGGTTAGGACTGCTGTATCAGAGAAGCCGTGACGTGGCCAGCAGCTAAACATGTGTTTGCAAACATTTGTAACTAATTCTCTGAATTTTATTACCAGATAGGTTCAGGGATGGTTACAGGTAATTTTCAGTGTGCGGAAGGGAATTTAGGGGTGGGGATTTGCACCCCCCTCCTCTCTGTCTGTTGTTTGTCTGTGACCCCTCCCCCTTCCAGCACCTGATATATAATTATCTCCAGGTATGATTGAGCAACTGCCAAATTGTTTGTCTGCTTGTGTGCAAGAGGCATTGAATGGGAGCAGCATTTGGAAGGCATGCTGTTCCTTGTAGTGCCAATGGGAGATCCTGGGGGTGGCTCCTGGGTAAGTTAGCTCTCTGTCTGGAAGTGTTTTAGTAATAGCCTTTATCATGAGGCCTACTGTGACAAATTACATGGCCCTATGTGGGCACTGCTATTATGTAGGTTAGGACTGCTGTATCAGAGAAGCCGTGACGTGGCCAGCAGCTAAACATGTGTTTGCAAACATTTGTAACTAATTCTCTGAATTTTATTACCAGATAGGTTCAGGGATGGTTACAGGTAATTTTCAGTGTGCGGAAGGGAATTTAGGGGTGGGGATTTGCACCCCCCTCCTCTCTGTCTGTTGTTTGTCTGTGACCCCTCCCCCTTCCAGCACCTGATATATAATTATCTCCAGGTATGATTGAGCAACTGCCAAATTGTTTGTCTGCTTGTGTGCAAGAGGCATTGAATGGGAGCAGCATTTGGAAGGCATGCTGTTCCTTGTAGTGCCAATGGGAGATCCTGGGGGTGGCTCCTGGGTAAGTTAGCTCTCTGTCTGGAAGTGTTTTAGTAATAGCCTTTATCATGAGGCCTACTGTGACAAATTACATGGCCCTATGTGGGCACTGCTATTATGTAGGTTAGGACTGCTGTATCAGAGAAGCCGTGACGTGGCCAGCAGCTAAACATGTGTTTGCAAACATTTGTAACTAATTCTCTGAATTTTATTACCAGATAGGTTCAGGGATGGTTACAGGTAATTTTCAGTGTGCGGAAGGGAATTTAGTGGTGGGGATTTGCACCCCCCTCCTCTCTGTCTGTTGTTTGTCTGTGACCCCTCCCCCTTCCAGCACCTGATATATAATTATCTCCAGGTATGATTGAGCAACTGCCAAATTGTCTGCTTGTGTGCAAGAGGCATTGAATGGGAGCAGCATTTGGAAGGCATGCTGTTCCTTGTAGTGCCAATGGGAGATCCTGGGGGTGGCTCCTGGGTAAGTTAGCTCTCTGTCTGGAAGTGTTTTAGTAATAGCCTTTATCATGAGGCCTACTGTGACAAATTACATGGCCCTATGTGGGCACTGCTATTATGTAGGTTAGGACTGCTGTATCAGAGAAGCCGTGACGTGGCCAGCAGCTAAACATGTGTTTGCAAACATTTGTAACTAATTCTCTGAATTTTATTACCAGATAGGTTCAGGGATGGTTACAGGTAATTTTCAGTGTGCGGAAGGGAATTTAGGGGTGGGGATTTGCACCCCCCTCCTCTCTGTCTGTTGTTTGTCTGTGACCCCTCCCCCTTCCAGCACCTGATATATAATTATCTCCAGGTATGATTGAGCAACTGCCAAATTGTTTGTCTGCTTGTGTGCAAGAGGCATTGAATGGGAGCAGCATTTGGAAGGCATGCTGTTCCTTGTAGTGCCAATGGGAGATCCTGGGGGTGGCTCCTGGGTAAGTTAGCTCTCTGTCTGGAAGTGTTTTAGTAATAGCCTTTATCATGAGGCCTACTGTGACAAATTACATGGCCCTATGTGGGCACTGCTATTATGTAGGTTAGGACTGCTGTATCAGAGAAGCCGTGACGTGGCCAGCAGCTAAACATGTGTTTGCAAACATTTGTAACTAATTCTCTGAATTTTATTACCAGATAGGTTCAGGGATGGTTACAGGTAATTTTCAGTGTGCGGAAGGGAATTTAGGGGTGGGGATTTGCACCCCCCTCCTCTCTGTCTGTTGTTTGTCTGTGACCCCTCCCCCTTCCAGCACCTGATATATAATTATCTCCAGGTATGATTGAGCAACTGCCAAATTGTTTGTCTGCTTGTGTGCAAGAGGCATTGAATGGGAGCAGCATTTGGAAGGCATGCTGTTCCTTATAGTGCCAATGGGAGATCCTGGGGGTGGCTCCTGGGTAAGTTAGCTCTCTGTCTGGAAGTGTTTTAGTAATAGCCTTTATCATGAGGCCTACTGTGACAAATTACATGGCCCTATGTGGGCACTGCTATTATGTAGGTTAGGACTGCTGTATCAGAGAAGCCGTGACGTGGCCAGCAGCTAAACATGTGTTTGCAAACATTTGTAACTAATTCTCTGAATTTTATTACCAGATAGGTTCAGGGATGGTTACAGGTAATTTTCAGTGTGCGGAAGGGAATTTAGGGGTGGGGATTTGCACCCCCCTCCTCTCTGTCTGTTGTTTGTCTGTGACCCCTCCCCCTTCCAGCACCTGATATATAATTATCTCCAGGTATGATTGAGCAACTGCCAAATTGTTTGTCTGCTTGTGTGCAAGAGGCATTGAATGGGAGCAGCATTTGGAAGGCATGCTGTTCCTTGTAGTGCCAATGGGAGATCCTGGGGGTGGCTCCTGGGTAAGTTAGCTCTCTGTCTGGAAGTGTTTTAGTAATAGCCTTTATCATGAGGCCTACTGTGACAAATTACATGGCCCTATGTGGGCACTGCTATTATGTAGGTTAGGACTGCTGTATCAGAGAAGCCGTGACGTGGCCAGCAGCTAAACATGTGTTTGCAAACATTTGTAACTAATTCTCTGAATTTTATTACCAGATAGGTTCAGGGATGGTTACAGGTAATTTTCAGTGTGCGGAAGGGAATTTAGGGGTGGGGATTTGCACCCCCCTCCTCTCTGTCTGTTGTTTGTCTGTGACCCCTCCCCCTTCCAGCACCTGATATATAATTATCTCCAGGTATGATTGAGCAACTGCCAAATTGTTTGTCTGCTTGTGTGCAAGAGGCATTGAATGGGAGCAGCATTTGGAAGGCATGCTGTTCCTTGTAGTGCCAATGGGAGATCCTGGGGGTGGCTCCTGGGTAAGTTAGCTCTCTGTCTGGAAGTGTTTTAGTAATAGCCTTTATCATGAGGCCTACTGTGACAAATTACATGGCCCTATGTGGGCACTGCTATTATGTAGGTTAGGACTGCTGTATCAGAGAAGCCGTGACGTGGCCAGCAGCTAAACATGTGTTTGCAAACATTTGTAACTAATTCTCTGAATTTTATTACCAGATAGGTTCAGGGATGGTTACAGGTAATTTTCAGTGTGCGGAAGGGAATTTAGTGGTGGGGATTTGCACCCCCCTCCTCTCTGTCTGTTGTTTGTCTGTGACCCCTCCCCCTTCCAGCACCTGATATATAATTATCTCCAGGTATGATTGAGCAACTGCCAAATTGTCTGCTTGTGTGCAAGAGGCATTGAATGGGAGCAGCATTTGGAAGGCATGCTGTTCCTTGTAGTGCCAATGGGAGATCCTGGGGGTGGCTCCTGGGTAAGTTAGCTCTCTGTCTGGAAGTGTTTTAGTAATAGCCTTTATCATGAGGCCTACTGTGACAAATTACATGGCCCTATGTGGGCACTGCTATTATGTAGGTTAGGACTGCTGTATCAGAGAAGCCGTGACGTGGCCAGCAGCTAAACATGTGTTTGCAAACATTTGTAACTAATTCTCTGAATTTTATTACCAGATAGGTTCAGGGATGGTTACAGGTAATTTTCAGTGTGCGGAAGGGAATTTAGGGGTGGGGATTTGCACCCCCCTCCTCTCTGTCTGTTGTTTGTCTGTGACCCCTCCCCCTTCCAGCACCTGATATATAATTATCTCCAGGTATGATTGAGCAACTGCCAAATTGTTTGTCTGCTTGTGTGCAAGAGGCATTGAATGGGAGCAGCATTTGGAAGGCATGCTGTTCCTTGTAGTGCCAATGGGAGATCCTGGGGGTGGCTCCTGGGTAAGTTAGCTCTCTGTCTGGAAGTGTTTTAGTAATAGCCTTTATCATGAGGCCTACTGTGACAAATTACATGGCCCTATGTGGGCACTGCTATTATGTAGGTTAGGACTGCTGTATCAGAGAAGCCGTGACGTGGCCAGCAGCTAAACATGTGTTTGCAAACATTTGTAACTAATTCTCTGAATTTTATTACCAGATAGGTTCAGGGATGGTTACAGGTAATTTTCAGTGTGCGGAAGGGAATTTAGGGGTGGGGATTTGCACCCCCCTCCTCTCTGTCTGTTGTTTGTCTGTGACCCCTCCCCCTTCCAGCACCTGATATATAATTATCTCCAGGTATGATTGAGCAACTGCCAAATTGTTTGTCTGCTTGTGTGCAAGAGGCATTGAATGGGAGCAGCATTTGGAAGGCATGCTGTTCCTTATAGTGCCAATGGGAGATCCTGGGGGTGGCTCCTGGGTAAGTTAGCTCTCTGTCTGGAAGTGTTTTAGTAATAGCCTTTATCATGAGGCCTACTGTGACAAATTACATGGCCCTATGTGGGCACTGCTATTATGTAGGTTAGGACTGCTGTATCAGAGAAGCCGTGACGTGGCCAGCAGCTAAACATGTGTTTGCAAACATTTGTAACTAATTCTCTGAATTTTATTACCAGATAGGTTCAGGGATGGTTACAGGTAATTTTCAGTGTGCGGAAGGGAATTTAGGGGTGGGGATTTGCACCCCCCTCCTCTCTGTCTGTTGTTTGTCTGTGACCCCTCCCCCTTCCAGCACCTGATATATAATTATCTCCAGGTATGATTGAGCAACTGCCAAATTGTTTGTCTGCTTGTGTGCAAGAGGCATTGAATGGGAGCAGCATTTGGAAGGCATGCTGTTCCTTGTAGTGCCAATGGGAGATCCTGGGGGTGGCTCCTGGGTAAGTTAGCTCTCTGTCTGGAAGTGTTTTAGTAATAGCCTTTATCATGAGGCCTACTGTGACAAATTACATGGCCCTATGTGGGCACTGCTATTATGTAGGTTAGGACTGCTGTATCAGAGAAGCCATGACGTGGCCAGCAGCTAAACATGTGTTTGCAAACATTTGTAACTAATTCTCTGAATTTTATTACCAGATAGGTTCAGGGATGGTTACAGGTAATTTTCAGTGTGCGGAAGGGAATTTAGGGGTGGGGATTTGCACCCCCCTCCTCTCTGTCTGTTGTTTGTCTGTGACCCCTCCCCCTTCCAGCACCTGATATATAATTATCTCCAGGTATGATTGAGCAACTGCCAAATTGTTTGTCTGCTTGTGTGCAAGAGGCATTGAATGGGAGCAGCATTTGGAAGGCATGCTGTTCCTTGTAGTGCCAATGGGAGATCCTGGGGGTGGCTCCTGGGTAAGTTAGCTCTCTGTCTGGAAGTGTTTTAGTAATAGCCTTTATCATGAGGCCTACTGTGACAAATTACATGGCCCTATGTGGGCACTGCTATTATGTAGGTTAGGACTGCTGTATCAGAGAAGCCGTGACGTGGCCAGCAGCTAAACATGTGTTTGCAAACATTTGTAACTAATTCTCTGAATTTTATTACCAGATAGGTTCAGGGATGGTTACAGGTAATTTTCAGTGTGCGGAAGGGAATTTAGGGGTGGGGATTTGCACCCCCCTCCTCTCTGTCTGTTGTTTGTCTGTGACCCCTCCCCCTTCCAGCACCTGATATATAATTATCTCCAGGTATGATTGAGCAACTGCCAAATTGTTTGTCTGCTTGTGTGCAAGAGGCATTGAATGGGAGCAGCATTTGGAAGGCATGCTGTTCCTTGTAGTGCCAATGGGAGATCCTGGGGGTGGCTCCTGGGTAAGTTAGCTCTCTGTCTGGAAGTGTTTTAGTAATAGCCTTTATCATGAGGCCTACTGTGACAAATTACATGGCCCTATGTGGGCACTGCTATTATGTAGGTTAGGACTGCTGTATCAGAGAAGCCGTGACGTGGCCAGCAGCTAAACATGTGTTTGCAAACATTTGTAACTAATTCTCTGAATTTTATTACCAGATAGGTTCAGGGATGGTTACAGGTAATTTTCAGTGTGCGGAAGGGAATTTAGTGGTGGGGATTTGCACCCCCCTCCTCTCTGTCTGTTGTTTGTCTGTGACCCCTCCCCCTTCCAGCACCTGATATATAATTATCTCCAGGTATGATTGAGCAACTGCCAAATTGTCTGCTTGTGTGCAAGAGGCATTGAATGGGAGCAGCATTTGGAAGGCATGCTGTTCCTTGTAGTGCCAATGGGAGATCCTGGGGGTGGCTCCTGGGTAAGTTAGCTCTCTGTCTGGAAGTGTTTTAGTAATAGCCTTTATCATGAGGCCTACTGTGACAAATTACATGGCCCTATGTGGGCACTGCTATTATGTAGGTTAGGACTGCTGTATCAGAGAAGCCGTGACGTGGCCAGCAGCTAAACATGTGTTTGCAAACATTTGTAACTAATTCTCTGAATTTTATTACCAGATAGGTTCAGGGATGGTTACAGGTAATTTTCAGTGTGCGGAAGGGAATTTAGGGGTGGGGATTTGCACCCCCCTCCTCTCTGTCTGTTGTTTGTCTGTGACCCCTCCCCCTTCCAGCACCTGATATATAATTATCTCCAGGTATGATTGAGCAACTGCCAAATTGTTTGTCTGCTTGTGTGCAAGAGGCATTGAATGGGAGCAGCATTTGGAAGGCATGCTGTTCCTTGTAGTGCCAATGGGAGATCCTGGGGGTGGCTCCTGGGTAAGTTAGCTCTCTGTCTGGAAGTGTTTTAGTAATAGCCTTTATCATGAGGCCTACTGTGACAAATTACATGGCCCTATGTGGGCACTGCTATTATGTAGGTTAGGACTGCTGTATCAGAGAAGCCGTGACGTGGCCAGCAGCTAAACATGTGTTTGCAAACATTTGTAACTAATTCTCTGAATTTTATTACCAGATAGGTTCAGGGATGGTTACAGGTAATTTTCAGTGTGCGGAAGGGAATTTAGTGGTGGGGATTTGCACCCCCCTCCTCTCTGTCTGTTGTTTGTCTGTGACCCCTCCCCCTTCCAGCACCTGATATATAATTATCTCCAGGTATGATTGAGCAACTGCCAAATTGTCTGCTTGTGTGCAAGAGGCATTGAATGGGAGCAGCATTTGGAAGGCATGCTGTTCCTTGTAGTGCCAATGGGAGATCCTGGGGGTGGCTCCTGGGTAAGTTAGCTCTCTGTCTGGAAGTGTTTTAGTAATAGCCTTTATCATGAGGCCTACTGTGACAAATTACATGGCCCTATGTGGGCACTGCTATTATGTAGGTTAGGACTGCTGTATCAGAGAAGCCGTGACGTGGCCAGCAGCTAAACATGTGTTTGCAAACATTTGTAACTAATTCTCTGAATTTTATTACCAGATAGGTTCAGGGATGGTTACAGGTAATTTTCAGTGTGCGGAAGGGAATTTAGGGGTGGGGATTTGCACCCCCCTCCTCTCTGTCTGTTGTTTGTCTGTGACCCCTCCCCCTTCCAGCACCTGATATATAATTATCTCCAGGTATGATTGAGCAACTGCCAAATTGTTTGTCTGCTTGTGTGCAAGAGGCATTGAATGGGAGCAGCATTTGGAAGGCATGCTGTTCCTTGTAGTGCCAATGGGAGATCCTGGGGGTGGCTCCTGGGTAAGTTAGCTCTCTGTCTGGAAGTGTTTTAGTAATAGCCTTTATCATGAGGCCTACTGTGACAAATTACATGGCCCTATGTGGGCACTGCTATTATGTAGGTTAGGACTGCTGTATCAGAGAAGCCGTGACGTGGCCAGCAGCTAAACATGTGTTTGCAAACATTTGTAACTAATTCTCTGAATTTTATTACCAGATAGGTTCAGGGATGGTTACAGGTAATTTTCAGTGTGCGGAAGGGAATTTAGGGGTGGGGATTTGCACCCCCCTCCTCTCTGTCTGTTGTTTGTCTGTGACCCCTCCCCCTTCCAGCACCTGATATATAATTATCTCCAGGTATGATTGAGCAACTGCCAAATTGTCTGCTTGTGTGCAAGAGGCATTGAATGGGAGCAGCATTTGGAAGGCATGCTGTTCCTTGTAGTGCCAATGGGAGATCCTGGGGGTGGCTCCTGGGTAAGTTAGCTCTCTGTCTGGAAGTGTTTTAGTAATAGCCTTTATCATGAGGCCTACTGTGACAAATTACATGGCCCTATGTGGGCACTGCTATTATGTAGGTTAGGACTGCTGTATCAGAGAAGCCGTGACGTGGCCTGCAGCTAAACATGTGTTTGCAAACATTTGTAACTAATTCTCTGAATTTTATTACCAGATAGGTTCAGGGATGGTTACAGGTAATTTTCAGTGTGCGGAAGGGAATTTAGGGGTGGGGATTTGCACCCCCCTCCTCTCTGTCTGTTGTTTGTCTGTGACCCCTCCCCCTTCCAGCACCTGATATATAATTATCTCCAGGTATGATTGAGCAACTGCCAAATTGTTTGTCTGCTTGTGTGCAAGAGGCATTGAATGGGAGCAGCATTTGGAAGGCATGCTGTTCCTTGTAGTGCCAATGGGAGATCCTGGGGGTGGCTCCTGGGTAAGTTAGCTCTCTGTCTGGAAGTGTTTTAGTAATAGCCTTTATCATGAGGCCTACTGTGACAAATTACATGGCCCTATGTGGGCACTGCTATTATGTAGGTTAGGACTGCTGTATCAGAGAAGCCGTGACGTGGCCAGCAGCTAAACATGTGTTTGCAAACATTTGTAACTAATTCTCTGAATTTTATTACCAGATAGGTTCAGGGATGGTTACAGGTAATTTTCAGTGTGCGGAAGGGAATTTAGGGGTGGGGATTTGCACCCCCCTCCTCTCTGTCTGTTGTTTGTCTGTGACCCCTCCCCCTTCCAGCACCTGATATATAATTATCTCCAGGTATGATTGAGCAACTGCCAAATTGTTTGTCTGCTTGTGTGCAAGAGGCATTGAATGGGAGCAGCATTTGGAAGGCATGCTGTTCCTTGTAGTGCCAATGGGAGATCCTGGGGGTGGCTCCTGGGTAAGTTAGCTCTCTGTCTGGAAGTGTTTTAGTAATAGCCTTTATCATGAGGCCTACTGTGACAAATTACATGGCCCTATGTGGGCACTGCTATTATGTAGGTTAGGACTGCTGTATCAGAGAAGCCGTGACGTGGCCAGCAGCTAAACATGTGTTTGCAAACATTTGTAACTAATTCTCTGAATTTTATTACCAGATAGGTTCAGGGATGGTTACAGGTAATTTTCAGTGTGCGGAAGGGAATTTAGGGGTGGGGATTTGCACCCCCCTCCTCTCTGTCTGTTGTTTGTCTGTGACCCCTCCCCCTTCCAGCACCTGATATATAATTATCTCCAGGTATGATTGAGCAACTGCCAAATTGTTTGTCTGCTTGTGTGCAAGAGGCATTGAATGGGAGCAGCATTTGGAAGGCATGCTGTTCCTTGTAGTGCCAATGGGAGATCCTGGGGGTGGCTCCTGGGTAAGTTAGCTCTCTGTCTGGAAGTGTTTTAGTAATAGCCTTTATCATGAGGCCTACTGTGACAAATTACATGGCCCTATGTGGGCACTGCTATTATGTAGGTTAGGACTGCTGTATCAGAGAAGCCGTGACGTGGCCAGCAGCTAAACATGTGTTTGCAAACATTTGTAACTAATTCTCTGAATTTTATTACCAGATAGGTTCAGGGATGGTTACAGGTAATTTTCAGTGTGCGGAAGCGAATTTAGGGGTGGGGATTTGCACCCCCCTCCTCTCTGTCTGTTGTTTGTCTGTGACCCCTCCCCCTTCCAGCACCTGATATATAATTATCTCCAGGTATGATTGAGCAACTGCCAAATTGTTTGTCTGCTTGTGTGCAAGAGGCATTGAATGGGAGCAGCATTTGGAAGGCATGCTGTTCCTTGTAGTGCCAATGGGAGATCCTGGGGGTGGCTCCTGGGTAAGTTAGCTCTCTGTCTGGAAGTGTTTTAGTAATAGCCTTTATCATGAGGCCTACTGTGACAAATTACATGGCCCTATGTGGGCACTGCTATTATGTAGGTTAGGACTGCTGTATCAGAGAAGCCGTGACGTGGCCAGCAGCTAAACATGTGTTTGCAAACATTTGTAACTAATTCTCTGAATTTTATTACCAGATAGGTTCAGGGATGGTTACAGGTAATTTTCAGTGTGCGGAAGGGAATTTAGGGGTGGGGATTTGCACCCCCCTCCTCTCTGTCTGTTGTTTGTCTGTGACCCCTCCCCCTTCCAGCACCTGATATATAATTATCTCCAGGTATGATTGAGCAACTGCCAAATTGTTTGTCTGCTTGTGTGCAAGAGGCATTGAATGGGAGCAGCATTTGGAAGGCATGCTGTTCCTTGTAGTGCCAATGGGAGATCCTGGGGGTGGCTCCTGGGTAAGTTAGCTCTCTGTCTGGAAGTGTTTTAGTAATAGCCTTTATCATGAGGCCTACTGTGACAAATTACATGGCCCTATGTGGGCACTGCTATTATGTAGGTTAGGACTGCTGTATCAGAGAAGCCGTGACGTGGCCAGCAGCTAAACATGTGTTTGCAAACATTTGTAACTAATTCTCTGAATTTTATTACCAGATAGGTTCAGGGATGGTTACAGGTAATTTTCAGTGTGCGGAAGGGAATTTAGGGGTGGGGATTTGCACCCCCCTCCTCTCTGTCTGTTGTTTGTCTGTGACCCCTCCCCCTTCCAGCACCTGATATATAATTATCTCCAGGTATGATTGAGCAACTGCCAAATTGTTTGTCTGCTTGTGTGCAAGAGGCATTGAATGGGAGCAGCATTTGGAAGGCATGCTGTTCCTTATAGTGCCAATGGGAGATCCTGGGGGTGGCTCCTGGGTAAGTTAGCTCTCTGTCTGGAAGTGTTTTAGTAATAGCCTTTATCATGAGGCCTACTGTGACAAATTACATGGCCCTATGTGGGCACTGCTATTATGTAGGTTAGGACTGCTGTATCAGAGAAGCCGTGACGTGGCCAGCAGCTAAACATGTGTTTGCAAACATTTGTAACTAATTCTCTGAATTTTATTACCAGATAGGTTCAGGGATGGTTACAGGTAATTTTCAGTGTGCGGAAGGGAATTTAGGGGTGGGGATTTGCACCCCCCTCCTCTCTGTCTGTTGTTTGTCTGTGACCCCTCCCCCTTCCAGCACCTGATATATAATTATCTCCAGGTATGATTGAGCAACTGCCAAATTGTTTGTCTGCTTGTGTGCAAGAGGCATTGAATGGGAGCAGCATTTGGAAGGCATGCTGTTCCTTGTAGTGCCAATGGGAGATCCTGGGGGTGGCTCCTGGGTAAGTTAGCTCTCTGTCTGGAAGTGTTTTAGTAATAGCCTTTATCATGAGGCCTACTGTGACAAATTACATGGCCCTATGTGGGCACTGCTATTATGTAGGTTAGGACTGCTGTATCAGAGAAGCCGTGACGTGGCCAGCAGCTAAACATGTGTTTGCAAACATTTGTAACTAATTCTCTGAATTTTATTACCAGATAGGTTCAGGGATGGTTACAGGTAATTTTCAGTGTGCGGAAGGGAATTTAGGGGTGGGGATTTGCACCCCCCTCCTCTCTGTCTGTTGTTTGTCTGTGACCCCTCCCCCTTCCAGCACCTGATATATAATTATCTCCAGGTATGATTGAGCAACTGCCAAATTGTTTGTCTGCTTGTGTGCAAGAGGCATTGAATGGGAGCAGCATTTGGAAGGCATGCTGTTCCTTGTAGTGCCAATGGGAGATCCTGGGGGTGGCTCCTGGGTAAGTTAGCTCTCTGTCTGGAAGTGTTTTAGTAATAGCCTTTATCATGAGGCCTACTGTGACAAATTACATGGCCCTATGTGGGCACTGCTATTATGTAGGTTAGGACTGCTGTATCAGAGAAGCCGTGACGTGGCCAGCAGCTAAACATGTGTTTGCAAACATTTGTAACTAATTCTCTGAATTTTATTACCAGATAGGTTCAGGGATGGTTACAGGTAATTTTCAGTGTGCGGAAGGGAATTTAGGGGTGGGGATTTGCACCCCCCTCCTCTCTGTCTGTTGTTTGTCTGTGACCCCTCCCCCTTCCAGCACCTGATATATAATTATCTCCAGGTATGATTGAGCAACTGCCAAATTGTTTGTCTGCTTGTGTGCAAGAGGCATTGAATGGGAGCAGCATTTGGAAGGCATGCTGTTCCTTGTAGTGCCAATGGGAGATCCTGGGGGTGGCTCCTGGGTAAGTTAGCTCTCTGTCTGGAAGTGTTTTAGTAATAGCCTTTATCATGAGGCCTACTGTGACAAATTACATGGCCCTATGTGGGCACTGCTATTATGTAGGTTAGGACTGCTGTATCAGAGAAGCCGTGACGTGGCCAGCAGCTAAACATGTGTTTGCAAACATTTGTAACTAATTCTCTGAATTTTATTACCAGATAGGTTCAGGGATGGTTACAGGTAATTTTCAGTGTGCGGAAGGGAATTTAGTGGTGGGGATTTGCACCCCCCTCCTCTCTGTCTGTTGTTTGTCTGTGACCCCTCCCCCTTCCAGCACCTGATATATAATTATCTCCAGGTATGATTGAGCAACTGCCAAATTGTCTGCTTGTGTGCAAGAGGCATTGAATGGGAGCAGCATTTGGAAGGCATGCTGTTCCTTGTAGTGCCAATGGGAGATCCTGGGGGTGGCTCCTGGGTAAGTTAGCTCTCTGTCTGGAAGTGTTTTAGTAATAGCCTTTATCATGAGGCCTACTGTGACAAATTACATGGCCCTATGTGGGCACTGCTATTATGTAGGTTAGGACTGCTGTATCAGAGAAGCCGTGACGTGGCCAGCAGCTAAACATGTGTTTGCAAACATTTGTAACTAATTCTCTGAATTTTATTACCAGATAGGTTCAGGGATGGTTACAGGTAATTTTCAGTGTGCGGAAGGGAATTTAGGGGTGGGGATTTGCACCCCCCTCCTCTCTGTCTGTTGTTTGTCTGTGACCCCTCCCCCTTCCAGCACCTGATATATAATTATCTCCAGGTATGATTGAGCAACTGCCAAATTGTTTGTCTGCTTGTGTGCAAGAGGCATTGAATGGGAGCAGCATTTGGAAGGCATGCTGTTCCTTGTAGTGCCAATGGGAGATCCTGGGGGTGGCTCCTGGGTAAGTTAGCTCTCTGTCTGGAAGTGTTTTAGTAATAGCCTTTATCATGAGGCCTACTGTGACAAATTACATGGCCCTATGTGGGCACTGCTATTATGTAGGTTAGGACTGCTGTATCAGAGAAGCCGTGACGTGGCCAGCAGCTAAACATGTGTTTGCAAACATTTGTAACTAATTCTCTGAATTTTATTACCAGATAGGTTCAGGGATGGTTACAGGTAATTTTCAGTGTGCGGAAGGGAATTTAGGGGTGGGGATTTGCACCCCCCTCCTCTCTGTCTGTTGTTTGTCTGTGACCCCTCCCCCTTCCAGCACCTGATATATAATTATCTCCAGGTATGATTGAGCAACTGCCAAATTGTTTGTCTGCTTGTGTGCAAGAGGCATTGAATGGGAGCAGCATTTGGAAGGCATGCTGTTCCTTATAGTGCCAATGGGAGATCCTGGGGGTGGCTCCTGGGTAAGTTAGCTCTCTGTCTGGAAGTGTTTTAGTAATAGCCTTTATCATGAGGCCTACTGTGACAAATTACATGGCCCTATGTGGGCACTGCTATTATGTAGGTTAGGACTGCTGTATCAGAGAAGCCGTGACGTGGCCAGCAGCTAAACATGTGTTTGCAAACATTTGTAACTAATTCTCTGAATTTTATTACCAGATAGGTTCAGGGATGGTTACAGGTAATTTTCAGTGTGCGGAAGGGAATTTAGGGGTGGGGATTTGCACCCCCCTCCTCTCTGTCTGTTGTTTGTCTGTGACCCCTCCCCCTTCCAGCACCTGATATATAATTATCTCCAGGTATGATTGAGCAACTGCCAAATTGTTTGTCTGCTTGTGTGCAAGAGGCATTGAATGGGAGCAGCATTTGGAAGGCATGCTGTTCCTTGTAGTGCCAATGGGAGATCCTGGGGGTGGCTCCTGGGTAAGTTAGCTCTCTGTCTGGAAGTGTTTTAGTAATAGCCTTTATCATGAGGCCTACTGTGACAAATTACATGGCCCTATGTGGGCACTGCTATTATGTAGGTTAGGACTGCTGTATCAGAGAAGCCATGACGTGGCCAGCAGCTAAACATGTGTTTGCAAACATTTGTAACTAATTCTCTGAATTTTATTACCAGATAGGTTCAGGGATGGTTACAGGTAATTTTCAGTGTGCGGAAGGGAATTTAGGGGTGGGGATTTGCACCCCCCTCCTCTCTGTCTGTTGTTTGTCTGTGACCCCTCCCCCTTCCAGCACCTGATATATAATTATCTCCAGGTATGATTGAGCAACTGCCAAATTGTTTGTCTGCTTGTGTGCAAGAGGCATTGAATGGGAGCAGCATTTGGAAGGCATGCTGTTCCTTGTAGTGCCAATGGGAGATCCTGGGGGTGGCTCCTGGGTAAGTTAGCTCTCTGTCTGGAAGTGTTTTAGTAATAGCCTTTATCATGAGGCCTACTGTGACAAATTACATGGCCCTATGTGGGCACTGCTATTATGTAGGTTAGGACTGCTGTATCAGAGAAGCCGTGACGTGGCCAGCAGCTAAACATGTGTTTGCAAACATTTGTAACTAATTCTCTGAATTTTATTACCAGATAGGTTCAGGGATGGTTACAGGTAATTTTCAGTGTGCGGAAGGGAATTTAGGGGTGGGGATTTGCACCCCCCTCCTCTCTGTCTGTTGTTTGTCTGTGACCCCTCCCCTTCCAGCACCTGATATATAATTATCTCCAGGTATGATTGAGCAACTGCCAAATTGTTTGTCTGCTTGTGTGCAAGAGGCATTGAATGGGAGCAGCATTTGGAAGGCATGCTGTTCCTTGTAGTGCCAATGGGAGATCCTGGGGGTGGCTCCTGGGTAAGTTAGCTCTCTGTCTGGAAGTGTTTTAGTAATAAGCCTTTATCATGAGGCCTACTGTGACAAATTACATGGCCCTATGTGGGCACTGCTATTATGTAGGTTAGGACTGCTGTATCAGAGAAGCCGTGACGTGGCCAGCAGCTAAACATGTGTTTGCAAACATTTGTAACTAATTCTCTGAATTTTATTACCAGATAGGTTCAGGGATGGTTACAGGTAATTTTCAGTGTGCGGAAGGGAATTTAGTGGTGGGGATTTGCACCCCCCTCCTCTCTGTCTGTTGTTTGTCTGTGACCCCTCCCCCTTCCAGCACCTGATATATAATTATCTCCAGGTATGATTGAGCAACTGCCAAATTGTCTGCTTGTGTGCAAGAGGCATTGAATGGGAGCAGCATTTGGAAGGCATGCTGTTCCTTGTAGTGCCAATGGGAGATCCTGGGGGTGGCTCCTGGGTAAGTTAGCTCTCTGTCTGGAAGTGTTTTAGTAATAGCCTTTATCATGAGGCCTACTGTGACAAATTACATGGCCCTATGTGGGCACTGCTATTATGTAGGTTAGGACTGCTGTATCAGAGAAGCCGTGACGTGGCCAGCAGCTAAACATGTGTTTGCAAACATTTGTAACTAATTCTCTGAATTTTATTACCAGATAGGTTCAGGGATGGTTACAGGTAATTTTCAGTGTGCGGAAGGGAATTTAGGGGTGGGGATTTGCACCCCCCTCCTCTCTGTCTGTTGTTTGTCTGTGACCCCTCCCCCTTCCAGCACCTGATATATAATTATCTCCAGGTATGATTGAGCAACTGCCAAATTGTTTGTCTGCTTGTGTGCAAGAGGCATTGAATGGGAGCAGCATTTGGAAGGCATGCTGTTCCTTGTAGTGCCAATGGGAGATCCTGGGGGTGGCTCCTGGGTAAGTTAGCTCTCTGTCTGGAAGTGTTTTAGTAATAGCCTTTATCATGAGGCCTACTGTGACAAATTACATGGCCCTATGTGGGCACTGCTATTATGTAGGTTAGGACTGCTGTATCAGAGAAGCCGTGACGTGGCCAGCAGCTAAACATGTGTTTGCAAACATTTGTAACTAATTCTCTGAATTTTATTACCAGATAGGTTCAGGGATGGTTACAGGTAATTTTCAGTGTGCGGAAGGGAATTTAGTGGTGGGGATTTGCACCCCCCTCCTCTCTGTCTGTTGTTTGTCTGTGACCCCTCCCCCTTCCAGCACCTGATATATAATTATCTCCAGGTATGATTGAGCAACTGCCAAATTGTCTGCTTGTGTGCAAGAGGCATTGAATGGGAGCAGCATTTGGAAGGCATGCTGTTCCTTGTAGTGCCAATGGGAGATCCTGGGGGTGGCTCCTGGGTAAGTTAGCTCTCTGTCTGGAAGTGTTTTAGTAATAGCCTTTATCATGAGGCCTACTGTGACAAATTACATGGCCCTATGTGGGCACTGCTATTATGTAGGTTAGGACTGCTGTATCAGAGAAGCCGTGACGTGGCCAGCAGCTAAACATGTGTTTGCAAACATTTGTAACTAATTCTCTGAATTTTATTACCAGATAGGTTCAGGGATGGTTACAGGTAATTTTCAGTGTGCGGAAGGGAATTTAGGGGTGGGGATTTGCACCCCCCTCCTCTCTGTCTGTTGTTTGTCTGTGACCCCTCCCCCTTCCAGCACCTGATATATAATTATCTCCAGGTATGATTGAGCAACTGCCAAATTGTTTGTCTGCTTGTGTGCAAGAGGCATTGAATGGGAGCAGCATTTGGAAGGCATGCTGTTCCTTGTAGTGCCAATGGGAGATCCTGGGGGTGGCTCCTGGGTAAGTTAGCTCTCTGTCTGGAAGTGTTTTAGTAATAGCCTTTATCATGAGGCCTACTGTGACAAATTACATGGCCCTATGTGGGCACTGCTATTATGTAGGTTAGGACTGCTGTATCAGAGAAGCCGTGACGTGGCCAGCAGCTAAACATGTGTTTGCAAACATTTGTAACTAATTCTCTGAATTTTATTACCAGATAGGTTCAGGGATGGTTACAGGTAATTTTCAGTGTGCGGAAGGGAATTTAGGGGTGGGGATTTGCACCCCCCTCCTCTCTGTCTGTTGTTTGTCTGTGACCCCTCCCCCTTCCAGCACCTGATATATAATTATCTCCAGGTATGATTGAGCAACTGCCAAATTGTCTGCTTGTGTGCAAGAGGCATTGAATGGGAGCAGCATTTGGAAGGCATGCTGTTCCTTGTAGTGCCAATGGGAGATCCTGGGGGTGGCTCCTGGGTAAGTTAGCTCTCTGTCTGGAAGTGTTTTAGTAATAGCCTTTATCATGAGGCCTACTGTGACAAATTACATGGCCCTATGTGGGCACTGCTATTATGTAGGTTAGGACTGCTGTATCAGAGAAGCCGTGACGTGGCCTGCAGCTAAACATGTGTTTGCAAACATTTGTAACTAATTCTCTGAATTTTATTACCAGATAGGTTCAGGGATGGTTACAGGTAATTTTCAGTGTGCGGAAGGGAATTTAGGGGTGGGGATTTGCACCCCCCTCCTCTCTGTCTGTTGTTTGTCTGTGACCCCTCCCCCTTCCAGCACCTGATATATAATTATCTCCAGGTATGATTGAGCAACTGCCAAATTGTTTGTCTGCTTGTGTGCAAGAGGCATTGAATGGGAGCAGCATTTGGAAGGCATGCTGTTCCTTGTAGTGCCAATGGGAGATCCTGGGGGTGGCTCCTGGGTAAGTTAGCTCTCTGTCTGGAAGTGTTTTAGTAATAGCCTTTATCATGAGGCCTACTGTGACAAATTACATGGCCCTATGTGGGCACTGCTATTATGTAGGTTAGGACTGCTGTATCAGAGAAGCCGTGACGTGGCCAGCAGCTAAACATGTGTTTGCAAACATTTGTAACTAATTCTCTGAATTTTATTACCAGATAGGTTCAGGGATGGTTACAGGTAATTTTCAGTGTGCGGAAGGGAATTTAGGGGTGGGGATTTGCACCCCCCTCCTCTCTGTCTGTTGTTTGTCTGTGACCCCTCCCCCTTCCAGCACCTGATATATAATTATCTCCAGGTATGATTGAGCAACTGCCAAATTGTTTGTCTGCTTGTGTGCAAGAGGCATTGAATGGGAGCAGCATTTGGAAGGCATGCTGTTCCTTGTAGTGCCAATGGGAGATCCTGGGGGTGGCTCCTGGGTAAGTTAGCTCTCTGTCTGGAAGTGTTTTAGTAATAGCCTTTATCATGAGGCCTACTGTGACAAATTACATGGCCCTATGTGGGCACTGCTATTATGTAGGTTAGGACTGCTGTATCAGAGAAGCCGTGACGTGGCCAGCAGCTAAACATGTGTTTGCAAACATTTGTAACTAATTCTCTGAATTTTATTACCAGATAGGTTCAGGGATGGTTACAGGTAATTTTCAGTGTGCGGAAGGGAATTTAGGGGTGGGGATTTGCACCCCCCTCCTCTCTGTCTGTTGTTTGTCTGTGACCCCTCCCCTTTGCAGCACCTGATATATAATTATCTCCAGGTATGATTGAGCAACTGCCAAATTGTTTGTCTGCTTGTGTGCAAGAGGCATTGAATGGGAGCAGCATTTGGAAGGCATGCTGTTCCTTGTAGTGCCAATGGGAGATCCTGGGGGTGGCTCCTGGGTAAGTTAGCTCTCTGTCTGGAAGTGTTTTAGTAATAGCCTTTATCATGAGGCCTACTGTGACAAATTACATGGCCCTATGTGGGCACTGCTATTATGTAGGTTAGGACTGCTGTATCAGAGAAGCCGTGACGTGGCCAGCAGCTAAACATGTGTTTGCAAACATTTGTAACTAATTCTCTGAATTTTATTACCAGATAGGTTCAGGGATGGTTACAGGTAATTTTCAGTGTGCGGAAGCGAATTTAGGGGTGGGGATTTGCACCCCCCTCCTCTCTGTCTGTTGTTTGTCTGTGACCCCTCCCCCTTCCAGCACCTGATATATAATTATCTCCAGGTATGATTGAGCAACTGCCAAATTGTTTGTCTGCTTGTGTGCAAGAGGCATTGAATGGGAGCAGCATTTGGAAGGCATGCTGTTCCTTGTAGTGCCAATGGGAGATCCTGGGGGTGGCTCCTGGGTAAGTTAGCTCTCTGTCTGGAAGTGTTTTAGTAATAGCCTTTATCATGAGGCCTACTGTGACAAATTACATGGCCCTATGTGGGCACTGCTATTATGTAGGTTAGGACTGCTGTATCAGAGAAGCCGTGACGTGGCCAGCAGCTAAACATGTGTTTGCAAACATTTGTAACTAATTCTCTGAATTTTATTACCAGATAGGTTCAGGGATGGTTACAGGTAATTTTCAGTGTGCGGAAGGGAATTTAGGGGTGGGGATTTGCACCCCCCTCCTCTCTGTCTGTTGTTTGTCTGTGACCCCTCCCCCTTCCAGCACCTGATATATAATTATCTCCAGGTATGATTGAGCAACTGCCAAATTGTTTGTCTGCTTGTGTGCAAGAGGCATTGAATGGGAGCAGCATTTGGAAGGCATGCTGTTCCTTGTAGTGCCAATGGGAGATCCTGGGGGTGGCTCCTGGGTAAGTTAGCTCTCTGTCTGGAAGTGTTTTAGTAATAGCCTTTATCATGAGGCCTACTGTGACAAATTACATGGCCCTATGTGGGCACTGCTATTATGTAGGTTAGGACTGCTGTATCAGAGAAGCCGTGACGTGGCCAGCAGCTAAACATGTGTTTGCAAACATTTGTAACTAATTCTCTGAATTTTATTACCAGATAGGTTCAGGGATGGTTACAGGTAATTTTCAGTGTGCGGAAGGGAATTTAGGGGTGGGGATTTGCACCCCCCTCCTCTCTGTCTGTTGTTTGTCTGTGACCCCTCCCCCTTCCAGCACCTGATATATAATTATCTCCAGGTATGATTGAGCAACTGCCAAATTGTTTGTCTGCTTGTGTGCAAGAGGCATTGAATGGGAGCAGCATTTGGAAGGCATGCTGTTCCTTATAGTGCCAATGGGAGATCCTGGGGGTGGCTCCTGGGTAAGTTAGCTCTCTGTCTGGAAGTGTTTTAGTAATAGCCTTTATCATGAGGCCTACTGTGACAAATTACATGGCCCTATGTGGGCACTGCTATTATGTAGGTTAGGACTGCTGTATCAGAGAAGCCGTGACGTGGCCAGCAGCTAAACATGTGTTTGCAAACATTTGTAACTAATTCTCTGAATTTTATTACCAGATAGGTTCAGGGATGGTTACAGGTAATTTTCAGTGTGCGGAAGGGAATTTAGGGGTGGGGATTTGCACCCCCCTCCTCTCTGTCTGTTGTTTGTCTGTGACCCCTCCCCCTTCCAGCACCTGATATATAATTATCTCCAGGTATGATTGAGCAACTGCCAAATTGTTTGTCTGCTTGTGTGCAAGAGGCATTGAATGGGAGCAGCATTTGGAAGGCATGCTGTTCCTTGTAGTGCCAATGGGAGATCCTGGGGGTGGCTCCTGGGTAAGTTAGCTCTCTGTCTGGAAGTGTTTTAGTAATAGCCTTTATCATGAGGCCTACTGTGACAAATTACATGGCCCTATGTGGGCACTGCTATTATGTAGGTTAGGACTGCTGTATCAGAGAAGCCATGACGTGGCCAGCAGCTAAACATGTGTTTGCAAACATTTGTAACTAATTCTCTGAATTTTATTACCAGATAGGTTCAGGGATGGTTACAGGTAATTTTCAGTGTGCGGAAGGGAATTTAGGGGTGGGGATTTGCACCCCCCTCCTCTCTGTCTGTTGTTTGTCTGTGACCCCTCCCCCTTCCAGCACCTGATATATAATTATCTCCAGGTATGATTGAGCAACTGCCAAATTGTTTGTCTGCTTGTGTGCAAGAGGCATTGAATGGGAGCAGCATTTGGAAGGCATGCTGTTCCTTGTAGTGCCAATGGGAGATCCTGGGGGTGGCTCCTGGGTAAGTTAGCTCTCTGTCTGGAAGTGTTTTAGTAATAGCCTTTATCATGAGGCCTACTGTGACAAATTACATGGCCCTATGTGGGCACTGCTATTATGTAGGTTAGGACTGCTGTATCAGAGAAGCCGTGACGTGGCCAGCAGCTAAACATGTGTTTGCAAACATTTGTAACTAATTCTCTGAATTTTATTACCAGATAGGTTCAGGGATGGTTACAGGTAATTTTCAGTGTGCGGAAGGGAATTTAGTGGTGGGGATTTGCACCCCCCTCCTCTCTGTCTGTTGTTTGTCTGTGACCCCTCCCCCTTCCAGCACCTGATATATAATTATCTCCAGGTATGATTGAGCAACTGCCAAATTGTCTGCTTGTGTGCAAGAGGCATTGAATGGGAGCAGCATTTGGAAGGCATGCTGTTCCTTGTAGTGCCAATGGGAGATCCTGGGGGTGGCTCCTGGGTAAGTTAGCTCTCTGTCTGGAAGTGTTTTAGTAATAGCCTTTATCATGAGGCCTACTGTGACAAATTACATGGCCCTATGTGGGCACTGCTATTATGTAGGTTAGGACTGCTGTATCAGAGAAGCCGTGACGTGGCCAGCAGCTAAACATGTGTTTGCAAACATTTGTAACTAATTCTCTGAATTTTATTACCAGATAGGTTCAGGGATGGTTACAGGTAATTTTCAGTGTGCGGAAGGGAATTTAGGGGTGGGGATTTGCACCCCCCTCCTCTCTGTCTGTTGTTTGTCTGTGACCCCTCCCCCTTCCAGCACCTGATATATAATTATCTCCAGGTATGATTGAGCAACTGCCAAATTGTCTGCTTGTGTGCAAGAGGCATTGAATGGGAGCAGCATTTGGAAGGCATGCTGTTCCTTGTAGTGCCAATGGGAGATCCTGGGGGTGGCTCCTGGGTAAGTTAGCTCTCTGTCTGGAAGTGTTTTAGTAATAGCCTTTATCATGAGGCCTACTGTGACAAATTACATGGCCCTATGTGGGCACTGCTATTATGTAGGTTAGGACTGCTGTATCAGAGAAGCCGTGACGTGGCCAGCAGCTAAACATGTGTTTGCAAACATTTGTAACTAATTCTCTGAATTTTATTACCAGATAGGTTCAGGGATGGTTACAGGTAATTTTCAGTGTGCGGAAGGGAATTTAGGGGTGGGGATTTGCACCCCCCTCCTCTCTGTCTGTTGTTTGTCTGTGACCCCTCCCCCTTCCAGCACCTGATATATAATTATCTCCAGGTATGATTGAGCAACTGCCAAATTGTTTGTCTGCTTGTGTGCAAGAGGCATTGAATGGGAGCAGCATTTGGAAGGCATGCTGTTCCTTGTAGTGCCAATGGGAGATCCTGGGGGTGGCTCCTGGGTAAGTTAGCTCTCTGTCTGGAAGTGTTTTAGTAATAGCCTTTATCATGAGGCCTACTGTGACAAATTACATGGCCCTATGTGGGCACTGCTATTATGTAGGTTAGGACTGCTGTATCAGAGAAGCCGTGACGTGGCCAGCAGCTAAACATGTGTTTGCAAACATTTGTAACTAATTCTCTGAATTTTATTACCAGATAGGTTCAGTGATGGTTACAGGTAATTTTCAGTGTGCGGAAGGGAATTTAGGGGTGGGGATTTGCACCCCCCTCCTCTCTGTCTGTTGTTTGTCTGTGACCCCTCCCCCTTCCAGCACCTGATATATAATTATCTCCAGGTATGATTGAGCAACTGCCAAATTGTTTGTCTGCTTGTGTGCAAGAGGCATTGAATGGGAGCAGCATTTGGAAGGCATGCTGTTCCTTGTAGTGCCAATGGGAGATCCTGGGGGTGGCTCCTGGGTAAGTTAGCTCTCTGTCTGGAAGTGTTTTAGTAATAGCCTTTATCATGAGGCCTACTGTGACAAATTACATGGCCCTATGTGGGCACTGCTATTATGTAGGTTAGGACTGCTGTATCAGAGAAGCCGTGACGTGGCCAGCAGCTAAACATGTGTTTGCAAACATTTGTAACTAATTCTCTGAATTTTATTACCAGATAGGTTCAGGGATGGTTACAGGTAATTTTCAGTGTGCGGAAGGGAATTTAGGGGTGGGGATTTGCACCCCCCTCCTCTCTGTCTGTTGTTTGTCTGTGACCCCTCCCCCTTCCAGCACCTGATATATAATTATCTCCAGGTATGATTGAGCAACTGCCAAATTGTTTGTCTGCTTGTGTGCAAGAGGCATTGAATGGGAGCAGCATTTGGAAGGCATGCTGTTCCTTGTAGTGCCAATGGGAGATCCTGGGGGTGGCTCCTGGGTAAGTTAGCTCTCTGTCTGGAAGTGTTTTAGTAATAGCCTTTATCATGAGGCCTACTGTGACAAATTACATGGCCCTATGTGGGCACTGCTATTATGTAGGTTAGGACTGCTGTATCAGAGAAGCCATGACGTGGCCAGCAGCTAAACATGTGTTTGCAAACATTTGTAACTAATTCTCTGAATTTTATTACCAGATAGGTTCAGGGATGGTTACAGGTAATTTTCAGTGTGCGGAAGGGAATTTAGGGGTGGGGATTTGCACCCCCCTCCTCTCTGTCTGTTGTTTGTCTGTGACCCCTCCCCCTTCCAGCACCTGATATATAATTATCTCCAGGTATGATTGAGCAACTGCCAAATTGTTTGTCTGCTTGTGTGCAAGAGGCATTGAATGGGAGCAGCATTTGGAAGGCATGCTGTTCCTTGTAGTGCCAATGGGAGATCCTGGGGTGGCTCCTGGGTAAGTTAGCTCTCTGTCTGGAAGTGTTTTAGTAATAGCCTTTATCATGAGGCCTACTGTGACAAATTACATGGCCCTATGTGGGCACTGCTATTATGTAGGTTAGGACTGCTGTATCAGAGAAGCCGTGACGTGGCCAGCAGCTAAACATGTGTTTGCAAACATTTGTAACTAATTCTCTGAATTTTATTACCAGATAGGTTCAGGGATGGTTACAGGTAATTTTCAGTGTGCGGAAGGGAATTTAGGGGTGGGGATTTGCACCCCCCTCCTCTCTGTCTGTTGTTTGTCTGTGACCCCTCCCCCTTCCAGCACCTGATATATAATTATCTCCAGGTATGATTGAGCAACTGCCAAATTGTTTGTCTGCTTGTGTGCAAGAGGCATTGAATGGGAGCAGCATTTGGAAGGCATGCTGTTCCTTGTAGTGCCAATGGGAGATCCTGGGGGTGGCTCCTGGGTAAGTTAGCTCTCTGTCTGGAAGTGTTTTAGTAATAGCCTTTATCATGAGGCCTACTGTGACAAATTACATGGCCCTATGTGGGCACTGCTATTATGTAGGTTAGGACTGCTGTATCAGAGAAGCCGTGACGTGGCCAGCAGCTAAACATGTGTTTGCAAACATTTGTAACTAATTCTCTGAATTTTATTACCAGATAGGTTCAGGGATGGTTACAGGTAATTTTCAGTGTGCGGAAGGGAATTTAGGGGTGGGGATTTGCACCCCCCTCCTCTCTGTCTGTTGTTTGTCTGTGACCCCTCCCCCTTCCAGCACCTGATATATAATTATCTCCAGGTATGATTGAGCAACTGCCAAATTGTCTGCTTGTGTGCAAGAGGCATTGAATGGGAGCAGCATTTGGAAGGCATGCTGTTCCTTGTAGTGCCAATGGGAGATCCTGGGGGTGGCTCCTGGGTAAGTTAGCTCTCTGTCTGGAAGTGTTTTAGTAATAGCCTTTATCATGAGGCCTACTGTGACAAATTACATGGCCCTATGTGGGCACTGCTATTATGTAGGTTAGGACTGCTGTATCAGAGAAGCCGTGACGTGGCCAGCAGCTAAACATGTGTTTGCAAACATTTGTAACTAATTCTCTGAATTTTATTACCAGATAGGTTCAGGGATGGTTACAGGTAATTTTCAGTGTGCGGAAGGGAATTTAGGGGTGGGGATTTGCACCCCCCTCCTCTCTGTCTGTTGTTTGTCTGTGACCCCTCCCCCTTCCAGCACCTGATATATAATTATCTCCAGGTATGATTGAGCAACTGTCAAATTGTCTGCTTGTGTGCAAGAGGCATTGAATGGGAGCAGCATTTGGAAGGCATGCTGTTCCTTGTAGTGCCAATGGGAGATCCTGGGGGTGGCTCCTGGGTAAGTTAGCTCTCTGTCTGGAAGTGTTTTAGTAATAGCCTTTATCATGAGGCCTACTGTGACAAATTACATGGCCCTATGTGGGCACTGCTATTATGTAGGTTAGGACTGCTGTATCAGAGAAGCCGTGACGTGGCCAGCAGCTAAACATGTGTTTGCAAACATTTGTAACTAATTCTCTGAATTTTATTACCAGATAGGTTCAGGGATGGTTACAGGTAATTTTCAGTGTGCGGAAGGGAATTTAGGGGTGGGGATTTGCACCCCCCTCCTCTCTGTCTGTTGTTTGTCTGTGACCCCTCCCCCTTCCAGCACCTGATATATAATTATCTCCAGGTATGATTGAGCAACTGCCAAATTGTTTGTCTGCTTGTGTGCAAGAGGCATTGAATGGGAGCAGCATTTGGAAGGCATGCTGTTCCTTGTAGTGCCAATGGGAGATCCTGGGGGTGGCTCCTGGGTAAGTTAGCTCTCTGTCTGGAAGTGTTTTAGTAATAGCCTTTATCATGAGGCCTACTGTGACAAATTACATGGCCCTATGTGGGCACTGCTATTATGTAGGTTAGGACTGCTGTATCAGAGAAGCCGTGACGTGGCCAGCAGCTAAACATGTGTTTGCAAACATTTGTAACTAATTCTCTGAATTTTATTACCAGATAGGTTCAGTGATGGTTACAGGTAATTTTCAGTGTGCGGAAGGGAATTTAGGGGTGGGGATTTGCACCCCCCTCCTCTCTGTCTGTTGTTTGTCTGTGACCCCTCCCCCTTCCAGCACCTGATATATAATTATCTCCAGGTATGATTGAGCAACTGCCAAATTGTTTGTCTGCTTGTGTGCAAGAGGCATTGAATGGGAGCAGCATTTGGAAGGCATGCTGTTCCTTGTAGTGCCAATGGGAGATCCTGGGGGTGGCTCCTGGGTAAGTTAGCTCTCTGTCTGGAAGTGTTTTAGTAATAGCCTTTATCATGAGGCCTACTGTGACAAATTACATGGCCCTATGTGGGCACTGCTATTATGTAGGTTAGGACTGCTGTATCAGAGAAGCCGTGACGTGGCCAGCAGCTAAACATGTGTTTGCAAACATTTGTAACTAATTCTCTGAATTTTATTACCAGATAGGTTCAGGGATGGTTACAGGTAATTTTCAGTGTGCGGAAGGGAATTTAGGGGTGGGGATTTGCACCCCCCTCCTCTCTGTCTGTTGTTTGTCTGTGACCCCTCCCCCTTCCAGCACCTGATATATAATTATCTCCAGGTATGATTGAGCAACTGCCAAATTGTTTGTCTGCTTGTGTGCAAGAGGCATTGAATGGGAGCAGCATTTGGAAGGCATGCTGTTCCTTGTAGTGCCAATGGGAGATCCTGGGGGTGGCTCCTGGGTAAGTTAGCTCTCTGTCTGGAAGTGTTTTAGTAATAGCCTTTATCATGAGGCCTACTGTGACAAATTACATGGCCCTATGTGGGCACTGCTATTATGTAGGTTAGGACTGCTGTATCAGAGAAGCCGTGACGTGGCCAGCAGCTAAACATGTGTTTGCAAACATTTGTAACTAATTCTCTGAATTTTATTACCAGATAGGTTCAGGGATGGTTACAGGTAATTTTCAGTGTGCGGAAGGGAATTTAGGGGTGGGGATTTGCACCCCCCTCCTCTCTGTCTGTTGTTTGTCTGTGACCCCTCCCCCTTCCAGCACCTGATATATAATTATCTCCAGGTATGATTGAGCAACTGCCAAATTGTTTGTCTGCTTGTGTGCAAGAGGCATTGAATGGGAGCAGCATTTGGAAGGCATGCTGTTCCTTGTAGTGCCAATGGGAGATCCTGGGGGTGGCTCCTGGGTAAGTTAGCTCTCTGTCTGGAAGTGTTTTAGTAATAGCCTTTATCATGAGGCCTACTGTGACAAATTACATGGCCCTATGTGGGCACTGCTATTATGTAGGTTAGGACTGCTGTATCAGAGAAGCCGTGACGTGGCCAGCAGCTAAACATGTGTTTGCAAACATTTGTAACTAATTCTCTGAATTTTATTACCAGATAGGTTCAGGGATGGTTACAGGTAATTTTCAGTGTGCGGAAGGGAATTTAGGGGTGGGGATTTGCACCCCCCTCCTCTCTGTCTGTTGTTTGTCTGTGACCCCTCCCCCTTCCAGCACCTGATATATAATTATCTCCAGGTATGATTGAGCAACTGCCAAATTGTTTGTCTGCTTGTGTGCAAGAGGCATTGAATGGGAGCAGCATTTGGAAGGCATGCTGTTCCTTGTAGTGCCAATGGGAGATCCTGGGGGTGGCTCCTGGGTAAGTTAGCTCTCTGTCTGGAAGTGTTTTAGTAATAGCCTTTATCATGAGGCCTACTGTGACAAATTACATGGCCCTATGTGGGCACTGCTATTATGTAGGTTAGGACTGCTGTATCAGAGAAGCCGTGACGTGGCCAGCAGCTAAACATGTGTTTGCAAACATTTGTAACTAATTCTCTGAATTTTATTACCAGATAGGTTCAGGGATGGTTACAGGTAATTTTCAGTGTGCGGAAGGGAATTTAGGGGTGGGGATTTGCACCCCCCTCCTCTCTGTCTGTTGTTTGTCTGTGACCCCTCCCCCTTCCAGCACCTGATATATAATTATCTCCAGGTATGATTGAGCAACTGCCAAATTGTCTGCTTGTGTGCAAGAGGCATTGAATGGGAGCAGCATTTGGAAGGCATGCTGTTCCTTGTAGTGCCAATGGGAGATCCTGGGGGTGGCTCCTGGGTAAGTTAGCTCTCTGTCTGGAAGTGTTTTAGTAATAGCCTTTATCATGAGGCCTACTGTGACAAATTACATGGCCCTATGTGGGCACTGCTATTATGTAGGTTAGGACTGCTGTATCAGAGAAGCCGTGACGTGGCCAGCAGCTAAACATGTGTTTGCAAACATTTGTAACTAATTCTCTGAATTTTATTACCAGATAGGTTCAGGGATGGTTACAGGTAATTTTCAGTGTGCGGAAGGGAATTTAGGGGTGGGGATTTGCACCCCCCTCCTCTCTGTCTGTTGTTTGTCTGTGACCCCTCCCCCTTCCAGCACCTGATATATAATTATCTCCAGGTATGATTGAGCAACTGCCAAATTGTTTGTCTGCTTGTGTGCAAGAGGCATTGAATGGGAGCAGCATTTGGAAGGCATGCTGTTCCTTGTAGTGCCAATGGGAGATCCTGGGGGTGGCTCCTGGGTAAGTTAGCTCTCTGTCTGGAAGTGTTTTAGTAATAGCCTTTATCATGAGGCCTACTGTGACAAATTACATGGCCCTATGTGGGCACTGCTATTATGTAGGTTAGGACTGCTGTATCAGAGAAGCCGTGACGTGGCCAGCAGCTAAACATGTGTTTGCAAACATTTGTAACTAATTCTCTGAATTTTATTACCAGATAGGTTCAGTGATGGTTACAGGTAATTTTCAGTGTGCGGAAGGGAATTTAGGGGTGGGGATTTGCACCCCCCTCCTCTCTGTCTGTTGTTTGTCTGTGACCCCTCCCCCTTCCAGCACCTGATATATAATTATCTCCAGGTATGATTGAGCAACTGCCAAATTGTTTGTCTGCTTGTGTGCAAGAGGCATTGAATGGGAGCAGCATTTGGAAGGCATGCTGTTCCTTGTAGTGCCAATGGGAGATCCTGGGGGTGGCTCCTGGGTAAGTTAGCTCTCTGTCTGGAAGTGTTTTAGTAATAGCCTTTATCATGAGGCCTACTGTGACAAATTACATGGCCCTATGTGGGCACTGCTATTATGTAGGTTAGGACTGCTGTATCAGAGAAGCCGTGACGTGGCCAGCAGCTAAACATGTGTTTGCAAACATTTGTAACTAATTCTCTGAATTTTATTACCAGATAGGTTCAGGGATGGTTACAGGTAATTTTCAGTGTGCGGAAGGGAATTTAGGGGTGGGGATTTGCACCCCCCTCCTCTCTGTCTGTTGTTTGTCTGTGACCCCTCCCCCTTCCAGCACCTGATATATAATTATCTCCAGGTATGATTGAGCAACTGCCAAATTGTTTGTCTGCTTGTGTGCAAGAGGCATTGAATGGGAGCAGCATTTGGAAGGCATGCTGTTCCTTGTAGTGCCAATGGGAGATCCTGGGGGTGGCTCCTGGGTAAGTTAGCTCTCTGTCTGGAAGTGTTTTAGTAATAGCCTTTATCATGAGGCCTACTGTGACAAATTACATGGCCCTATGTGGGCACTGCTATTATGTAGGTTAGGACTGCTGTATCAGAGAAGCCGTGACGTGGCCAGCAGCTAAACATGTGTTTGCAAACATTTGTAACTAATTCTCTGAATTTTATTACCAGATAGGTTCAGGGATGGTTACAGGTAATTTTCAGTGTGCGGAAGGGAATTTAGGGGTGGGGATTTGCACCCCCCTCCTCTCTGTCTGTTGTTTGTCTGTGACCCCTCCCCCTTCCAGCACCTGATATATAATTATCTCCAGGTATGATTGAGCAACTGCCAAATTGTTTGTCTGCTTGTGTGCAAGAGGCATTGAATGGGAGCAGCATTTGGAAGGCATGCTGTTCCTTGTAGTGCCAATGGGAGATCCTGGGGGTGGCTCCTGGGTAAGTTAGCTCTCTGTCTGGAAGTGTTTTAGTAATAGCCTTTATCATGAGGCCTACTGTGACAAATTACATGGCCCTATGTGGGCACTGCTATTATGTAGGTTAGGACTGCTGTATCAGAGAAGCCGTGACGTGGCCAGCAGCTAAACATGTGTTTGCAAACATTTGTAACTAATTCTCTGAATTTTATTACCAGATAGGTTCAGGGATGGTTACAGGTAATTTTCAGTGTGCGGAAGGGAATTTAGGGGTGGGGATTTGCACCCCCCTCCTCTCTGTCTGTTGTTTGTCTGTGACCCCTCCCCCTTCCAGCACCTGATATATAATTATCTCCAGGTATGATTGAGCAACTGCCAAATTGTTTGTCTGCTTGTGTGCAAGAGGCATTGAATGGGAGCAGCATTTGGAAGGCATGCTGTTCCTTGTAGTGCCAATGGGAGATCCTGGGGGTGGCTCCTGGGTAAGTTAGCTCTCTGTCTGGAAGTGTTTTAGTAATAGCCTTTATCATGAGGCCTACTGTGACAAATTACATGGCCCTATGTGGGCACTGCTATTATGTAGGTTAGGACTGCTGTATCAGAGAAGCCGTGACGTGGCCAGCAGCTAAACATGTGTTTGCAAACATTTGTAACTAATTCTCTGAATTTTATTACCAGATAGGTTCAGGGATGGTTACAGGTAATTTTCAGTGTGCGGAAGGGAATTTAGGGGTGGGGATTTGCACCCCCCTCCTCTCTGTCTGTTGTTTGTCTGTGACCCCTCCCCCTTCCAGCACCTGATATATAATTATCTCCAGGTATGATTGAGCAACTGCCAAATTGTTTGTCTGCTTGTGTGCAAGAGGCATTGAATGGGAGCAGCATTTGGAAGGCATGCTGTTCCTTGTAGTGCCAATGGGAGATCCTGGGGGTGGCTCCTGGGTAAGTTAGCTCTCTGTCTGGAAGTGTTTTAGTAATAGCCTTTATCATGAGGCCTACTGTGACAAATTACATGGCCCTATGTGGGCACTGCTATTATGTAGGTTAGGACTGCTGTATCAGAGAAGCCGTGACGTGGCCAGCAGCTAAACATGTGTTTGCAAACATTTGTAACTAATTCTCTGAATTTTATTACCAGATAGGTTCAGGGATGGTTACAGGTAATTTTCAGTGTGCGGAAGGGAATTTAGGGGTGGGGATTTGCACCCCCCTCCTCTCTGTCTGTTGTTTGTCTGTGACCCCTCCCCCTTCCAGCACCTGATATATAATTATCTCCAGGTATGATTGAGCAACTGCCAAATTGTTTGTCTGCTTGTGTGCAAGAGGCATTGAATGGGAGCAGCATTTGGAAGGCATGCTGTTCCTTGTAGTGCCAATGGG
Organism: Pseudophryne corroboree; assembly: GCF_028390025.1. Taxonomy (NCBI): domain Eukaryota; kingdom Metazoa; phylum Chordata; class Amphibia; order Anura; family Myobatrachidae; genus Pseudophryne; species Pseudophryne corroboree. The sequence goes on along the minus strand of NW_026967910.1, from coordinate 14,247 downwards.
AGATCCTGGGGGTGGCTCCTGGGTAAGTTAGCTCTCTGTCTGGAAGTGTTTTAGTAATAGCCTTTATCATGAGGCCTACTGTGACAAATTACATGGCCCTATGTGGGCACTGCTATTATGTAGGTTAGGACTGCTGTATCAGAGAAGCCGTGACGTGGCCAGCAGCTAAACATGTGTTTGCAAACATTTGTAACTAATTCTCTGAATTTTATTACCAGATAGGTTCAGGGATGGTTACAGGTAATTTTCAGTGTGCGGAAGGGAATTTAGGGGTGGGGATTTGCACCCCCCTCCTCTCTGTCTGTTGTTTGTCTGTGACCCCTCCCCCTTCCAGCACCTGATATATAATTATCTCCAGGTATGATTGAGCAACTGCCAAATTGTTTGTCTGCTTGTGTGCAAGAGGCATTGAATGGGAGCAGCATTTGGAAGGCATGCTGTTCCTTGTAGTGCCAATGGGAGATCCTGGGGGTGGCTCCTGGGTAAGTTAGCTCTCTGTCTGGAAGTGTTTTAGTAATAGCCTTTATCATGAGGCCTACTGTGACAAATTACATGGCCCTATGTGGGCACTGCTATTATGTAGGTTAGGACTGCTGTATCAGAGAAGCCGTGACGTGGCCAGCAGCTAAACATGTGTTTGCAAACATTTGTAACTAATTCTCTGAATTTTATTACCAGATAGGTTCAGGGATGGTTACAGGTAATTTTCAGTGTGCGGAAGGGAATTTAGGGGTGGGGATTTGCACCCCCCTCCTCTCTGTCTGTTGTTTGTCTGTGACCCCTCCCCCTTCCAGCACCTGATATATAATTATCTCCAGGTATGATTGAGCAACTGCCAAATTGTTTGTCTGCTTGTGTGCAAGAGGCATTGAATGGGAGCAGCATTTGGAAGGCATGCTGTTCCTTGTAGTGCCAATGGGAGATCCTGGGGGTGGCTCCTGGGTAAGTTAGCTCTCTGTCTGGAAGTGTTTTAGTAATAGCCTTTATCATGAGGCCTACTGTGACAAATTACATGGCCCTATGTGGGCACTGCTATTATGTAGGTTAGGACTGCTGTATCAGAGAAGCCGTGACGTGGCCAGCAGCTAAACATGTGTTTGCAAACATTTGTAACTAATTCTCTGAATTTTATTACCAGATAGGTTCAGGGATGGTTACAGGTAATTTTCAGTGTGCGTAAGGGAATTTAGGGGTGGGGATTTGCACCCCCCTCCTCTCTGTCTGTTGTTTGTCTGTGACCCCTCCCCCTTCCAGCACCTGATATATAATTATCTCCAGGTATGATTGAGCAACTGCCAAATTGTTTGTCTGCTTGTGTGCAAGAGGCATTGAATGGGAGCAGCATTTGGAAGGCATGCTGTTCCTTGTAGTGCCAATGGGAGATCCTGGGGGTGGCTCCTGGGTAAGTTAGCTCTCTGTCTGGAAGTGTTTTAGTAATAGCCTTTATCATGAGGCCTACTGTGACAAATTACATGGCCCTATGTGGGCACTGCTATTATGTAGGTTAGGACTGCTGTATCAGAGAAGCCGTGACGTGGCCAGCAGCTAAACATGTGTTTGCAAACATTTGTAACTAATTCTCTGAATTTTATTACCAGATAGGTTCAGGGATGGTTACAGGTAATTTTCAGTGTGCGGAAGGGAATTTAGGGGTGGGGATTTGCACCCCCCTCCTCTCTGTCTGTTGTTTGTCTGTGACCCCTCCCCCTTCCAGCACCTGATATATAATTATCTCCAGGTATGATTGAGCAACTGCCAAATTGTTTGTCTGCTTGTGTGCAAGAGGCATTGAATGGGAGCAGCATTTGGAAGGCATGCTGTTCCTTGTAGTGCCAATGGGAGATCCTGGGGGTGGCTCCTGGGTAAGTTAGCTCTCTGTCTGGAAGTGTTTTAGTAATAGCCTTTATCATGAGGCCTACTGTGACAAATTACATGGCCCTATGTGGGCACTGCTATTATGTAGGTTAGGACTGCTGTATCAGAGAAGCCGTGACGTGGCCAGCAGCTAAACATGTGTTTGCAAACATTTGTAACTAATTCTCTGAATTTTATTACCAGATAGGTTCAGGGATGGTTACAGGTAATTTTCAGTGTGCGGAAGGGAATTTAGGGGTGGGGATTTGCACCCCCCTCCTCTCTGTCTGTTGTTTGTCTGTGACCCCTCCCCCTTCCAGCACCTGATATATAATTATCTCCAGGTATGATTGAGCAACTGCCAAATTGTTTGTCTGCTTGTGTGCAAGGGGCATTGAATGGGAGCAGCATTTGGAAGGCATGCTGTTCCTTGTAGTGCCAATGGGAGATCCTGGGGGTGGCTCCTGGGTAAGTTAGCTCTCTGTCTGGAAGTGTTTTAGTAATAGCCTTTATCATGAGGCCTACTGTGACAAATTACATGGCCCTATGTGGGCACTGCTATTATGTAGGTTAGGACTGCTGTATCAGAGAAGCCGTGACGTGGCCAGCAGCTAAACATGTGTTTGCAAACATTTGTAGCTAATTCTCTGAATTTTATTACCAGATAGGTTCAGGGATGGTTACAGGTAATTTTCAGTGTGCGGAAGGGAATTTAGGGGTGGGGATTTGCACCCCCCTCCTCTCTGTCTGTTGTTTGTCTGTGACCCCTCCCCCTTCCAGCACCTGATATATAATTATCTCCAGGTATGATTGAGCAACTGCCAAATTGTTTGTCTGCTTGTGTGCAAGGGGCATTGAATGGGAGCAGCATTTGGAAGGCATGCTGTTCCTTGTAGTGCCAATGGGAGATCCTGGGGGTGGCTCCTGGGTAAGTTAGCTCTCTGTCTGGAAGTGTTTTAGTAATAGCCTTTATCATGAGGCCTACTGTGACAAATTACATGGCCCTATGTGGGCACTGCTATTATGTAGGTTAGGACTGCTGTATCAGAGAAGCCGTGACGTGGCCAGCAGCTAAACATGTGTTTGCAAACATTTGTAGCTAATTCTCTGAATTTTATTACCAGATAGGTTCAGGGATGGTTACAGGTAATTTTCAGTGTGCGGAAGGGAATTTAGGGGTGGGGATTTGCACCCCCCTCCTCTCTGTCTGTTGTTTGTCTGTGACCCCTCCCCCTTCCAGCACCTGATATATAATTATCTCCAGGTATGATTGAGCAACTGCCAAATTGTTTGTCTGCTTGTATGCAAGAGGCATTGAATGGGAGCAGCATTTGGAAGGCATGCTGTTCCTTGTAGTGCCAATGGGAGATCCTGGGGGTGGCTCCTGGGTAAGTTAGCTCTCTGTCTGGAAGTGTTTTAGTAATAGCCTTTATCATGAGGCCTACTGTGACAAATTACATGGCCCTATGTGGGCACTGCTATTATGTAGGTTAGGACTGCTGTATCAGAGAAGCCGTGACGTGGCCAGCAGCTAAACATGTGTTTGCAAACATTTGTAACTAATTCTCTGAATTTTATTACCAGATAGGTTCAGGGATGGTTACAGGTAATTTTCAGTGTGCGGAAGGGAATTTAGGGGTGGGGATTTGCACCCCCCTCCTCTCTGTCTGTTGTTTGTCTGTGACCCCTCCCCCTTCCAGCACCTGATATATAATTATCTCCAGGTATGATTGAGCAACTGCCAAATTGTTTGTCTGCTTGTGTGCAAGAGGCATTGAATGGGAGCAGCATTTGGAAGGCATGCTGTTCCTTGTAGTGCCAATGGGAGATCCTGGGGGTGGCTCCTGGGTAAGTTAGCTCTCTGTCTGGAAGTGTTTTAGTAATAGCCTTTATCATGAGGCCTACTGTGACAAATTACATGGCCCTATGTGGGCACTGCTATTATGTAGGTTAGGACTGCTGTATCAGAGAAGCCGTGACGTGGCCAGCAGCTAAACATGTGTTTGCAAACATTTGTAACTAATTCTCTGAATTTTATTACCAGATAGGTTCAGGGATGGTTACAGGTAATTTTCAGTGTGCGGAAGGGAATTTAGGGGTGGGGATTTGCACCCCCCTCCTCTCTGTCTGTTGTTTGTCTGTGACCCCTCCCCCTTCCAGCACCTGATATATAATTATCTCCAGGTATGATTGAGCAACTGCCAAATTGTTTGTCTGCTTGTGTGCAAGAGGCATTGAATGGGAGCAGCATTTGGAAGGCATGCTGTTCCTTGTAGTGCCAATGGGAGATCCTGGGGGTGGCTCCTGGGTAAGTTAGCTCTCTGTCTGGAAGTGTTTTAGTAATAGCCTTTATCATGAGGCCTACTGTGACAAATTACATGGCCCTATGTGGGCACTGCTATTATGTAGGTTAGGACTGCTGTATCAGAGAAGCCGTGACGTGGCCAGCAGCTAAACATGTGTTTGCAAACATTTGTAACTAATTCTCTGAATTTTATTACCAGATAGGTTCAGGGATGGTTACAGGTAATTTTCAGTGTGCGGAAGGGAATTTAGGGGTGGGGATTTGCACCCCCCTCCTCTCTGTCTGTTGTTTGTCTGTGACCCCTCCCCCTTCCAGCACCTGATATATAATTATCTCCAGGTATGATTGAGCAACTGCCAAATTGTTTGTCTGCTTGTGTGCAAGAGGCATTGAATGGGAGCAGCATTTGGAAGGCATGCTGTTCCTTGTAGTGCCAATGGGAGATCCTGGGGGTGGCTCCTGGGTAAGTTAGCTCTCTGTCTGGAAGTGTTTTAGTAATAGCCTTTATCATGAGGCCTACTGTGACAAATTACATGGCCCTATGTGGGCACTGCTATTATGTAGGTTAGGACTGCTGTATCAGAGAAGCCGTGACGTGGCCAGCAGCTAAACATGTGTTTGCAAACATTTGTAACTAATTCTCTGAATTTTATTACCAGATAGGTTCAGGGATGGTTACAGGTAATTTTCAGTGTGCGGAAGGGAATTTAGGGGTGGGGATTTGCACCCCCCTCCTCTCTGTCTGTTGTTTGTCTGTGACCCCTCCCCCTTCCAGCACCTGATATATAATTATCTCCAGGTATGATTGAGCAACTGCCAAATTGTTTGTCTGCTTGTGTGCAAGAGGCATTGAATGGGAGCAGCATTTGGAAGGCATGCTGTTCCTTGTAGTGCCAATGGGAGATCCTGGGGGTGGCTCCTGGGTAAGTTAGCTCTCTGTCTGGAAGTGTTTTAGTAATAGCCTTTATCATGAGGCCTACTGTGACAAATTACATGGCCCTATGTGGGCACTGCTATTATGTAGGTTAGGACTGCTGTATCAGAGAAGCCGTGACGTGGCCAGCAGCTAAACATGTGTTTGCAAACATTTGTAACTAATTCTCTGAATTTTATTACCAGATAGGTTCAGGGATGGTTACAGGTAATTTTCAGTGTGCGGAAGGGAATTTAGGGGTGGGGATTTGCACCCCCCTCCTCTCTGTCTGTTGTTTGTCTGTGACCCCTCCCCCTTCCAGCACCTGATATATAATTATCTCCAGGTATGATTGAGCAACTGCCAAATTGTTTGTCTGCTTGTGTGCAAGAGGCATTGAATGGGAGCAGCATTTGGAAGGCATGCTGTTCCTTGTAGTGCCAATGGGAGATCCTGGGGGTGGCTCCTGGGTAAGTTAGCTCTCTGTCTGGAAGTGTTTTAGTAATAGCCTTTATCATGAGGCCTACTGTGACAAATTACATGGCCCTATGTGGGCACTGCTATTATGTAGGTTAGGACTGCTGTATCAGAGAAGCCGTGACGTGGCCAGCAGCTAAACATGTGTTTGCAAACATTTGTAACTAATTCTCTGAATTTTATTACCAGATAGGTTCAGGGATGGTTACAGGTAATTTTCAGTGTGCGGAAGGGAATTTAGGGGTGGGGATTTGCACCCCCCTCCTCTCTGTCTGTTGTTTGTCTGTGACCCCTCCCCCTTCCAGCACCTGATATATAATTATCTCCAGGTATGATTGAGCAACTGCCAAATTGTTTGTCTGCTTGTGTGCAAGAGGCATTGAATGGGAGCAGCATTTGGAAGGCATGCTGTTCCTTGTAGTGCCAATGGGAGATCCTGGGGGTGGCTCCTGGGTAAGTTAGCTCTCTGTCTGGAAGTGTTTTAGTAATAGCCTTTATCATGAGGCCTACTGTGACAAATTACATGGCCCTATGTGGGCACTGCTATTATGTAGGTTAGGACTGCTGTATCAGAGAAGCCGTGACGTGGCCAGCAGCTAAACATGTGTTTGCAAACATTTGTAACTAATTCTCTGAATTTTATTACCAGATAGGTTCAGGGATGGTTACAGGTAATTTTCAGTGTGCGGAAGGGAATTTAGGGGTGGGGATTTGCACCCCCCTCCTCTCTGTCTGTTGTTTGTCTGTGACCCCTCCCCCTTCCAGCACCTGATATATAATTATCTCCAGGTATGATTGAGCAACTGCCAAATTGTTTGTCTGCTTGTGTGCAAGAGGCATTGAATGGGAGCAGCATTTGGAAGGCATGCTGTTCCTTGTAGTGCCAATGGGAGATCCTGGGGGTGGCTCCTGGGTAAGTTAGCTCTCTGTCTGGAAGTGTTTTAGTAATAGCCTTTATCATGAGGCCTACTGTGACAAATTACATGGCCCTATGTGGGCACTGCTATTATGTAGGTTAGGACTGCTGTATCAGAGAAGCCGTGACGTGGCCAGCAGCTAAACATGTGTTTGCAAACATTTGTAACTAATTCTCTGAATTTTATTACCAGATAGGTTCAGGGATGGTTACAGGTAATTTTCAGTGTGCGGAAGGGAATTTAGGGGTGGGGATTTGCACCCCCCTCCTCTCTGTCTGTTGTTTGTCTGTGACCCCTCCCCCTTCCAGCACCTGATATATAATTATCTCCAGGTATGATTGAGCAACTGCCAAATTGTTTGTCTGCTTGTGTGCAAGAGGCATTGAATGGGAGCAGCATTTGGAAGGCATGCTGTTCCTTGTAGTGCCAATGGGAGATCCTGGGGGTGGCTCCTGGGTAAGTTAGCTCTCTGTCTGGAAGTGTTTTAGTAATAGCCTTTATCATGAGGCCTACTGTGACAAATTACATGGCCCTATGTGGGCACTGCTATTATGTAGGTTAGGACTGCTGTATCAGAGAAGCCGTGACGTGGCCAGCAGCTAAACATGTGTTTGCAAACATTTGTAACTAATTCTCTGAATTTTATTACCAGATAGGTTCAGGGATGGTTACAGGTAATTTTCAGTGTGCGGAAGGGAATTTAGGGGTGGGGATTTGCACCCCCCTCCTCTCTGTCTGTTGTTTGTCTGTGACCCCTCCCCCTTCCAGCACCTGATATATAATTATCTCCAGGTATGATTGAGCAACTGCCAAATTGTTTGTCTGCTTGTGTGCAAGAGGCATTGAATGGGAGCAGCATTTGGAAGGCATGCTGTTCCTTGTAGTGCCAATGGGAGATCCTGGGGGTGGCTCCTGGGTAAGTTAGCTCTCTGTCTGGAAGTGTTTTAGTAATAGCCTTTATCATGAGGCCTACTGTGACAAATTACATGGCCCTATGTGGGCACTGCTATTATGTAGGTTAGGACTGCTGTATCAGAGAAGCCGTGACGTGGCCAGCAGCTAAACATGTGTTTGCAAACATTTGTAACTAATTCTCTGAATTTTATTACCAGATAGGTTCAGGGATGGTTACAGGTAATTTTCAGTGTGCGGAAGGGAATTTAGGGGTGGGGATTTGCACCCCCCTCCTCTCTGTCTGTTGTTTGTCTGTGACCCCTCCCCCTTCCAGCACCTGATATATAATTATCTCCAGGTATGATTGAGCAACTGCCAAATTGTTTGTCTGCTTGTGTGCAAGAGGCATTGAATGGGAGCAGCATTTGGAAGGCATGCTGTTCCTTGTAGTGCCAATGGGAGATCCTGGGGGTGGCTCCTGGGTAAGTTAGCTCTCTGTCTGGAAGTGTTTTAGTAATAGCCTTTATCATGAGGCCTACTGTGACAAATTACATGGCCCTATGTGGGCACTGCTATTATGTAGGTTAGGACTGCTGTATCAGAGAAGCCGTGACGTGGCCAGCAGCTAAACATGTGTTTGCAAACATTTGTAACTAATTCTCTGAATTTTATTACCAGATAGGTTCAGGGATGGTTACAGGTAATTTTCAGTGTGCGGAAGGGAATTTAGGGGTGGGGATTTGCACCCCCCTCCTCTCTGTCTGTTGTTTGTCTGTGACCCCTCCCCCTTCCAGCACCTGATATATAATTATCTCCAGGTATGATTGAGCAACTGCCAAATTGTTTGTCTGCTTGTGTGCAAGAGGCATTGAATGGGAGCAGCATTTGGAAGGCATGCTGTTCCTTGTAGTGCCAATGGGAGATCCTGGGGGTGGCTCCTGGGTAAGTTAGCTCTCTGTCTGGAAGTGTTTTAGTAATAGCCTTTATCATGAGGCCTACTGTGACAAATTACATGGCCCTATGTGGGCACTGCTATTATGTAGGTTAGGACTGCTGTATCAGAGAAGCCGTGACGTGGCCAGCAGCTAAACATGTGTTTGCAAACATTTGTAACTAATTCTCTGAATTTTATTACCAGATAGGTTCAGGGATGGTTACAGGTAATTTTCAGTGTGCGGAAGGGAATTTAGGGGTGGGGATTTGCACCCCCCTCCTCTCTGTCTGTTGTTTGTCTGTGACCCCTCCCCCTTCCAGCACCTGATATATAATTATCTCCAGGTATGATTGAGCAACTGCCAAATTGTTTGTCTGCTTGTGTGCAAGAGGCATTGAATGGGAGCAGCATTTGGAAGGCATGCTGTTCCTTGTAGTGCCAATGGGAGATCCTGGGGGTGGCTCCTGGGTAAGTTAGCTCTCTGTCTGGAAGTGTTTTAGTAATAGCCTTTATCATGAGGCCTACTGTGACAAATTACATGGCCCTATGTGGGCACTGCTATTATGTAGGTTAGGACTGCTGTATCAGAGAAGCCGTGACGTGGCCAGCAGCTAAACATGTGTTTGCAAACATTTGTAACTAATTCTCTGAATTTTATTACCAGATAGGTTCAGGGATGGTTACAGGTAATTTTCAGTGTGCGGAAGGGAATTTAGGGGTGGGGATTTGCACCCCCCTCCTCTCTGTCTGTTGTTTGTCTGTGACCCCTCCCCCTTCCAGCACCTGATATATAATTATCTCCAGGTATGATTGAGCAACTGCCAAATTGTTTGTCTGCTTGTGTGCAAGAGGCATTGAATGGGAGCAGCATTTGGAAGGCATGCTGTTCCTTGTAGTGCCAATGGGAGATCCTGGGGGTGGCTCCTGGGTAAGTTAGCTCTCTGTCTGGAAGTGTTTTAGTAATAGCCTTTATCATGAGGCCTACTGTGACAAATTACATGGCCCTATGTGGGCACTGCTATTATGTAGGTTAGGACTGCTGTATCAGAGAAGCCGTGACGTGGCCAGCAGCTAAACATGTGTTTGCAAACATTTGTAACTAATTCTCTGAATTTTATTACCAGATAGGTTCAGGGATGGTTACAGGTAATTTTCAGTGTGCGGAAGGGAATTTAGGGGTGGGGATTTGCACCCCCCTCCTCTCTGTCTGTTGTTTGTCTGTGACCCCTCCCCCTTCCAGCACCTGATATATAATTATCTCCAGGTATGATTGAGCAACTGCCAAATTGTTTGTCTGCTTGTGTGCAAGAGGCATTGAATGGGAGCAGCATTTGGAAGGCATGCTGTTCCTTGTAGTGCCAATGGGAGATCCTGGGGGTGGCTCCTGGGTAAGTTAGCTCTCTGTCTGGAAGTGTTTTAGTAATAGCCTTTATCATGAGGCCTACTGTGACAAATTACATGGCCCTATGTGGGCACTGCTATTATGTAGGTTAGGACTGCTGTATCAGAGAAGCCGTGACGTGGCCAGCAGCTAAACATGTGTTTGCAAACATTTGTAACTAATTCTCTGAATTTTATTACCAGATAGGTTCAGGGATGGTTACAGGTAATTTTCAGTGTGCGGAAGGGAATTTAGGGGTGGGGATTTGCACCCCCCTCCTCTCTGTCTGTTGTTTGTCTGTGACCCCTCCCCCTTCCAGCACCTGATATATAATTATCTCCAGGTATGATTGAGCAACTGCCAAATTGTTTGTCTGCTTGTGTGCAAGAGGCATTGAATGGGAGCAGCATTTGGAAGGCATGCTGTTCCTTGTAGTGCCAATGGGAGATCCTGGGGGTGGCTCCTGGGTAAGTTAGCTCTCTGTCTGGAAGTGTTTTAGTAATAGCCTTTATCATGAGGCCTACTGTGACAAATTACATGGCCTTATGTGGGCACTGCTATTATGTAGGTTAGGACTGCTGTATCAGAGAAGCCGTGACGTGGCCAGCAGCTAAACATGTGTTTGCAAACATTTGTAACTAATTCTCTGAATTTTATTACCAGATAGGTTCAGGGATGGTTACAGGTAATTTTCAGTGTGCGGAAGGGAATTTAGGGGTGGGGATTTGCACCCCCCTCCTCTCTGTCTGTTGTTTGTCTGTGACCCCTCCCCCTTCCAGCACCTGATATATAATTATCTCCAGGTATGATTGAGCAACTGCCAAATTGTTTGTCTGCTTGTGTGCAAGAGGCATTGAATGGGAGCAGCATTTGGAAGGCATGCTGTTCCTTGTAGTGCCAATGGGAGATCCTGGGGGTGGCTCCTGGGTAAGTTAGCTCTCTGTCTGGAAGTGTTTTAGTAATAGCCTTTATCATGAGGCCTACTGTGACAAATTACATGGCCCTATGTGGGCACTGCTATTATGTAGGTTAGGACTGCTGTATCAGAGAAGCCGTGACGTGGCCAGCAGCTAAACATGTGTTTGCAAACATTTGTAACTAATTCTCTGAATTTTATTACCAGATAGGTTCAGGGATGGTTACAGGTAATTTTCAGTGTGCGGAAGGGAATTTAGGGGTGGGGATTTGCACCCCCTCCTCTCTGTCTGTTGTTTGTCTGTGACCCCTCCCCCTTCCAGCACCTGATATATAATTATCTCCAGGTATGATTGAGCAACTGCCAAATTGTTTGTCTGCTTGTGTGCAAGAGGCATTGAATGGGAGCAGCATTTGGAAGGCATGCTGTTCCTTGTAGTGCCAATGGGAGATCCTGGGGGTGGCTCCTGGGTAAGTTAGCTCTCTGTCTGGAAGTGTTTTAGTAATAGCCTTTATCATGAGGCCTACTGTGACAAATTACATGGCCCTATGTGGGCACTGCTATTATGTAGGTTAGGACTGCTGTATCAGAGAAGCCGTGACGTGGCCAGCAGCTAAACATGTGTTTGCAAACATTTGTAACTAATTCTCTGAATTTTATTACCAGATAGGTTCAGGGATGGTTACAGGTAATTTTCAGTGTGCGGAAGGGAATTTAGGGGTGGGGATTTGCACCCCCTCCTCTCTGTCTGTTGTTTGTCTGTGACCCCTCCCCCTTCCAGCACCTGATATATAATTATCTCCAGGTATGATTGAGCAACTGCCAAATTGTTTGTCTGCTTGTGTGCAAGAGGCATTGAATGGGAGCAGCATTTGGAAGGCATGCTGTTCCTTGTAGTGCCAATGGGAGATCCTGGGGGTGGCTCCTGGGTAAGTTAGCTCTCTGTCTGGAAGTGTTTTAGTAATAGCCTTTATCATGAGGCCTACTGTGACAAATTACATGGCCCTATGTGGGCACTGCTATTATGTAGGTTAGGACTGCTGTATCAGAGAAGCCGTGACGTGGCCAGCAGCTAAACATGTGTTTGCAAACATTTGTAACTAATTCTCTGAATTTTATTACCAGATAGGTTCAGGGATGGTTACAGGTAATTTTCAGTGTGCGGAAGGGAATTTAGGGGTGGGGATTTGCACCCCCCTCCTCTCTGTCTGTTGTTTGTCTGTGACCCCTCCCCCTTCCAGCACCTGATATATAATTATCTCCAGGTATGATTGAGCAACTGCCAAATTGTTTGTCTGCTTGTGTGCAAGAGGCATTGAATGGGAGCAGCATTTGGAAGGCATGCTGTTCCTTGTAGTGCCAATGGGAGATCCTGGGGGTGGCTCCTGGGTAAGTTAGCTCTCTGTCTGGAAGTGTTTTAGTAATAGCCTTTATCATGAGGCCTACTGTGACAAATTACATGGCCCTATGTGGGCACTGCTATTATGTAGGTTAGGACTGCTGTATCAGAGAAGCCGTGACGTGGCCAGCAGCTAAACATGTGTTTGCAAACATTTGTAACTAATTCTCTGAATTTTATTACCAGATAGGTTCAGGGATGGTTACAGGTAATTTTCAGTGTGCGGAAGGGAATTTAGGGGTGGGGATTTGCACCCCCCTCCTCTCTGTCTGTTGTTTGTCTGTGACCCCTCCCCCTTCCAGCACCTGATATATAATTATCTCCAGGTATGATTGAGCAACTGCCAAATTGTTTGTCTGCTTGTGTGCAAGAGGCATTGAATGGGAGCAGCATTTGGAAGGCATGCTGTTCCTTGTAGTGCCAATGGGAGATCCTGGGGGTGGCTCCTGGGTAAGTTAGCTCTCTGTCTGGAAGTGTTTTAGTAATAGCCTTTATCATGAGGCCTACTGTGACAAATTACATGGCCCTATGTGGGCACTGCTATTATGTAGGTTAGGACTGCTGTATCAGAGAAGCCGTGACGTGGCCAGCAGCTAAACATGTGTTTGCAAACATTTGTAACTAATTCTCTGAATTTTATTACCAGATAGGTTCAGGGATGGTTACAGGTAATTTTCAGTGTGCGGAAGGGAATTTAGGGGTGGGGATTTGCACCCCCCTCCTCTCTGTCTGTTGTTTGTCTGTGACCCCTCCCCCTTCCAGCACCTGATATATAATTATCTCCAGGTATGATTGAGCAACTGCCAAATTGTTTGTCTGCTTGTGTGCAAGAGGCATTGAATGGGAGCAGCATTTGGAAGGCATGCTGTTCCTTGTAGTGCCAATGGGAGATCCTGGGGGTGGCTCCTGGGTAAGTTAGCTCTCTGTCTGGAAGTGTTTTAGTAATAGCCTTTATCATGAGGCCTACTGTGACAAATTACATGGCCCTATGTGGGCACTGCTATTATGTAGGTTAGGACTGCTGTATCAGAGAAGCCGTGACGTGGCCAGCAGCTAAACATGTGTTTGCAAACATTTGTAACTAATTCTCTGAATTTTATTACCAGATAGGTTCAGGGATGGTTACAGGTAATTTTCAGTGTGCGGAAGGGAATTTAGGGGTGGGGATTTGCACCCCCCTCCTCTCTGTCTGTTGTTTGTCTGTGACCCCTCCCCCTTCCAGCACCTGATATATAATTATCTCCAGGTATGATTGAGCAACTGCCAAATTGTTTGTCTGCTTGTGTGCAAGAGGCATTGAATGGGAGCAGCATTTGGAAGGCATGCTGTTCCTTGTAGTGCCAATGGGAGATCCTGGGGGTGGCTCCTGGGTAAGTTAGCTCTCTGTCTGGAAGTGTTTTAGTAATAGCCTTTATCATGAGGCCTACTGTGACAAATTACATGGCCCTATGTGGGCACTGCTATTATGTAGGTTAGGACTGCTGTATCAGAGAAGCCGTGACGTGGCCAGCAGCTAAACATGTGTTTGCAAACATTTGTAACTAATTCTCTGAATTTTATTACCAGATAGGTTCAGGGATGGTTACAGGTAATTTTCAGTGTGCGGAAGGGAATTTAGGGGTGGGGATTTGCACCCCCCTCCTCTCTGTCTGTTGTTTGTCTGTGACCCCTCCCCCTTCCAGCACCTGATATATAATTATCTCCAGGTATGATTGAGCAACTGCCAAATTGTTTGTCTGCTTGTGTGCAAGAGGCATTGAATGGGAGCAGCATTTGGAAGGCATGCTGTTCCTTGTAGTGCCAATGGGAGATCCTGGGGGTGGCTCCTGGGTAAGTTAGCTCTCTGTCTGGAAGTGTTTTAGTAATAGCCTTTATCATGAGGCCTACTGTGACAAATTACATGGCCCTATGTGGGCACTGCTATTATGTAGGTTAGGACTGCTGTATCAGAGAAGCCGTGACGTGGCCAGCAGCTAAACATGTGTTTGCAAACATTTGTAACTAATTCTCTGAATTTTATTACCAGATAGGTTCAGGGATGGTTACAGGTAATTTTCAGTGTGCGGAAGGGAATTTAGGGGTGGGGATTTGCACCCCCCTCCTCTCTGTCTGTTGCATCAGCGGATAACCCTGTCACCAAGGACAAGGGTGTCCCTCCTGTGGTGGTTGCAGAGTGCTCATCTTCTAGAGGGCCGCAGATTCGGCATTCAGGACTGGGTCCTGGTGACCACGGATGCCAGCCTGCGAGGCTGGGGAG